>NC_057807.1:511496733-511796733 GCF_018294505.1 Triticum aestivum
AGGTCGAGAGCGGCGGGGGTGGGGGAGGCGGCGGAGACGGTGAGGTCGAGAGCGGCGGCGGGCGGCAGCGGGGAGGTTGAGGGCGGCCTCAGGCGGCGGTGGTGAGGTTAGGCTTGGGCTCGGGCGGCGGTGATAGAGGAGTAGGGGAATAGGGGGAGGAGGACTTAGTGAAATTTTGAGCGGGCTGGTGGTTAAGTCGAAGTAGCTATAGCGCGTTTTACAGAAAAATGCTACTACTAAGTCTAAGCACGCATAAAAAATATACATTGGTCATCATTGATCTTTTTGTGTAGAATCTAAATAGTCAACATGAATCCTCACAGTACCTGCATAGGCACTGGTGAAGATTCATATTACAGCCACAAATCCTACACATATAGTTCAATGAAGACCAAGTGCTCGAGGTAGTTTGAGAAGTAACATATTTAAGGTGGTAAACACCTTGTTCGCTTAGCAGTATGGGACTAAACTTAATTAGGTGCAACACTTAGCAGCAACGAGTTTTGCAAAAAACGCTGCTACTAAGTACTTTAGCAGCAACGCGTCCAAGGAAGGGCGCTACTACTATATCTAGCCTGGAGGCAAATCCGTGGCAATTATAGTAGTAGCGCTTGTTTCACGTAGAGCGCTGCTGCTACCTAGTTATTAGTAGCGCGGTTCCGTTAAGCTCGCTACTGCTAGTTAGCAGTAGCGCCCATTTTTAAACCGCGCTGCTGCTAAAATTTTGTGTGTAAGGTTTTCCCTAGTAGTGTTTACATACTTTTGGCAACTTTTTATACTATTTTTGGGACTAACATATTGATCCAGTGCCCAGTGCCAGTTCGTGTTTGTTGCATGTTGTTTGTTTCGCAGAAAATCCATATCAAACGGAGTCCAAACGGGATAAAAACTTTCGGAGTTTTTTTGGAATATATGTGAATTTTGGGAAGTGGAATCAATGCGACAAGATGCCCGAGGGGCCCACAAGGGTGAGGGGCACGCCCAAGGGGGTAGGGCGCGCCCTGGGCCCTCATGGCCACTCCTTAAGGCGGTTGGTGCCCTTCTTTCGCCGCAATAAAGCTAATATCCGAATAGAAATCATGTTAAAATTTCAGCCCAATCGGAGTTACGGATCTCCGGGAATTTTAGAAACGGTGGAAGGGCAGAATCAGGGTGCTCAATGCTATATATTATTTCCCAATGATGTATGTCCATCCTATGATGTTTGATAGATCCGTTTTGTCCTATGGGTTAATTGATGATCGTGATTGGTTTGAGTTGCATGTTTTATTATTGGTGCTATCCTATGGTGCTCTATGTGTCGTGCAAGCGTGAGGGATCCTCACTGCAGGGTTTGCAATATGTTCATGATTTGCTTATGGTGGGTGGCGTGAGTGACAGAAGCACAGACCTGAGTAAGTAGGTTGTTTGCGTATGGGAGTAAAGAGGACTTGATGCCTTATAATGCTATGGTTGGGTTTTACCTTACTGATATTTAGTAGTTGCGGATGCTTGCTAGAGTTCCAATCATAAGCGCATATGATCCAAGAAGAGAAAGTATGTTAGCTTATGCCTCTCCCTCAAATAAAATTGCAATAGTGATCACCGGTCTAGTTATCGATTGCCTAAGGACAAATAACATTCTCGTGACAAAAAACTCTCTACTGAAACTAACTTAGTTGTGTCTTTATCTAAACAGCCCCTAGTTTTTATTTACGTGCTCTTTATTATCTTGCAAACCTATCCAACAACACCTACAAAGTAATTCTAGTTTCATACTTGTTCTAGGTAAAGTGAGCGTTAAGCATGCATAGAGTTGTATCGGTGGTCGATAGAACTTGAGGGAATATTTTATCTACCTTTAGCTCCTCGTTGGGTTCGACACTCTTACTTATCGATAGAGGCTACAGTTGATCTCCTATACTTGTGGGTTATGATGTTGCCATCCCTGGCTTCGGAGGTGCCAGGGTTCCTGGTGCTGTTGCTTCTACGAGCCAACCAACTATCTTCTCCCACGAAGAATTGTGTCATGAGTGCGTTAAGGGCTACCATGGACTTCGGCTTTTCCTGACCGAGGTGTCGGGCGAGCCACTGTCGCAGACGCTATGGTTAAAGGCCGCAAGGGCTTCAGCGTCCGGATAGTCGATGATTTGGTTCTTTTTAATTAAGAACCTAGTCCAGAGTTTGGGGGCTGACTCTCTGGGTTTCTGGACTATATGACTAAGGTCATTGGCATCCGGAGGCCAGACATTGGTACCTTGGAAGTTGTCTCGAAAGGATCCTCCAAATCTTCCCAGCTACCAGTAGAGTTCTCTGGTAGGCTGTTAAACCAGTGCCTTGCTGGTCCTTTTAGCTTTAGGGGGAGGCATTTAATGGCATGGAGATCGTCACCGCGAGCCATGTGAATATGGAGAAGAAAATCCTCAATCCATACCGCGGGATCTATTGTTCCATCGTATGATTCAATTTTTACAGGTTTAAAACCTTCTGGAAACTGGTGCT
Organism: Triticum aestivum; assembly: GCF_018294505.1. Taxonomy (NCBI): domain Eukaryota; kingdom Viridiplantae; phylum Streptophyta; class Magnoliopsida; order Poales; family Poaceae; genus Triticum; species Triticum aestivum. The sequence continues at coordinate 511,499,215 of NC_057807.1, forward strand.
GCATTACCTCATTGGTAAAGCATAAGGGGTGTGTGGCGCCTCTGTATCGAGCAACGTCATGACGGAGTTCGGATGACATCCGTGTTCGGTTTTCAGCCCTAGTTCGGTTATGCTTATCACGCCAAGCTTGAAGGACGTTGATTCTCGTTGGAGCACGTCCCCTTGGTCCGTAGATTGATCTGGTCTGGCCAGCTCTATTGTCCAGGTCCTGACATAAGTCGTAGGTGTAGCCCTCAGCTGCTACCTCTTTGCCTCGATGGCGAGGTGGCGCGGGCTGGTGTTCGGCATGAGTAGCCACTTTGTCTTGCCCATGTGGTGGTCGGTCTGGTTCATCAGCACGATTATATCTTGATGGTATTGGCTCTAGGGCCTCGTCATCGAATTGTGGCAGTAGCCGACGCTTCGGATAGCTCTTTGTTGGGCGTTCGAGGCCGTACTCCTCGGCAGCTAGGACTTGGGTCCATTTGTCGTTGAGTGTATCCTGTTCGGCTTGAAGCTGTTGCTGTTTCTTTTTAGGCTCCTCGTGGTTGCGATGAGCTGTCGCTTAAAGCGCTCTTGCTCGAGGGGGTCCACTGGCACGACGAAGTCTTCTTTGCCGAGGCTGACATCCTCCTCGGAGCTCGGTACATAGTTACTATCCTACAAATCCTCATTCCCGACTGGCTCGTCGCGGTTAACTTGTCCCTCTTCCCAATCATCCTGCTCTACGGCAGGCTCGATGGGTTGGTCAGAGTCTTCGGCATTTTCTGAAGTGTCTGTGTCTCCGGTGCTGGTATTACTTTCTTCTTCCCGCCGTGATCGTGAACGACACTGCTGACGTTGACGCTTCGGTGGTACCTCGACGGGCTTGTCCTCGATCGGATCCTGATTGCCATCGTCGTCCTCTTTGGGTGTATCCACCATGTACACGTCGTATGTAGAAGTGGCAGTCCAACGTCCGGTGATAGGTGGGTTTTGGCCTGGTTTGGCTCCGGCATCATCGTCCATACCGTCGATGTCTTCGGAGGCGTAGTTGAGCATGTCGGTTAAGTCCTCGACAATGGCTATCAAGTGGGTGGTGGGTGAGACGTAAAATACCCCGCACTCAGCCCCTAGTTCGGGCTATGCGTAATTCGGAGGTGATACCTCCATGATGACGAGAGATCGCATTAAGTCCAAGGTCTCACTTAAGAGTGAGGGCCGGATGGGGAACCGAGGTCCTGCGGAGCTGGGCATGGTACATGACACATGGCCGTTGAGGGAGTCCCGGACTAGGGGGTGTCTGGATAGCCGAACTATCATATTTGGCCGGACTCCTGGACTACGAAGATACAAGATTGAAGACTTTGTCCCGTGTCCGGATGGGACTTTCCTTGGCATGGAAGGCAAGCTTGGCGATATGGATATGTAGATCTCCTACCATTGTAACCGACTCTGTGTAACCCTAAGCCTATCCGGTGTCTATATAAACCGGAGGGTTTTAGTCCGTAGGACGAACACCAATGATACCATAGGCTAGCTTCTAGGGTTTAGCCTCTCTGATCTCGTGGTCGATCTACTCTTGTACTACCCATATCATCAATATTAATCAAGCAGGAGTAGGGTTTTACCTCCATCGAGAGGGCCCGAACCTGGGTAAAAACATCATGTCCCTTATCTCCTATTACCATCCGCCTAGACGCACAATTCGGGACCCCCTACCCGAGATCCGCCGGTTTTGACACCGACAGCCGTGCTCAATGGACACATACCTTGAGAGTCCGGAGTTAGCATCCAGAGGCGGATTCGGCTCTCCGATGATAGGGGGAGTCCTGATTGATTCCAGGCTTGCCGAAGACATAGTTGCCTCTGGGTCTCCAGCAAAGAGCTCCGTAATAGGAGAGAGTCCGGTGAGTTTCAAACTCCCATCTTCAGATGAGGTGGCCTGCCCTGGATCTACGGCCTGGGCAGGGGTGATAGTTAGTCTTTGAGCGTTGCCTAATGACGAATCCGATGGGCTTCCTTCTTGGAGATGAGAAATAGTGGTCGAGGTCGTGAACCCTTCGAAGATCAAATCTCCTCGGATATCGGCGACGTAATTCAGGCTCCCGAATCTGATCTGATGACCACGAACATAGATATCGATCTATTCAAGGTGACCAATCGAATTGGCGCGCAGAGCGAAGCCGCCGAACGCAAAAAGTTGGCCAGGGAGGAAGGTTTCCCTGGAAAAGGCATCATTGTTGATGATTGAATGAACCATCAAGCCTTCTGCCGACGACACAATGGAACTCTCAATGAAAGCACCAATGTCGGTGTCAAAACCGGCCGATCTCGGGTAGGGGGTCCCGAACTATGCGTCTGAGGATCGAAGGTAACAAGAGACAAAGGGGCATGATGTTTACCCAGGTTTGGGCCCTCTTAATGGAGGTAAAACCCTACTTCCTGCTTTATTGACTTTGATGAGTATAGGGTTACAAGAGTTGATCTACCTCGAGATCGTAATGGGTAAACCCTATATGTCTAGCCTATGTGAAATCTGATAGCCTCTATGGACTAATCCCTCCGGTTTATATAGACACCGGAGGGCCTAGGGTTGTACAGAGTCGGTTTATAGAGGAAGGAAACTGTCGGGGATATACCCCGCGGCGTAACCCGGCCGGAAGTATAACCCAGCCGGACTGGACGACTCACTAAGTGACCCGCCCAAGCCTGGCGACTCATGGGTGACCCGGCGAGTGGGTCAGAGGAATTATAAGACCCGTTGGCCCAGAAGGCGGTTTATTGAAGGCCGGATCATGCTACAGTAGGCCGGTTTATGAGGAAAGTACAAGGAATATTCTCCTACAAAGGAAGCAAGACTAGGACTCCACTTGTAATAGATTAATCCTAGTCCTACTAGGACTAATCATGTAACCCGCCCCTTCAACTTATATAAGGAGGGGCAGGGCTCCCCAAAGAAGGACAAGCAAGAAGCAATAATCCCTAGGGCTAGACACAACTAGGAGAGCCGGTTTACGGCGACTCCCTTATGAGCATAATGAGACCTAGCCACAAATAGCATGTAGGGCTATTACCGAATGATGTTTCCCGGGGCCCGAAGCTGTCTAAACCCCTGTCTTGTGTGATGATCCGCCTCGCGTTTCTCATCCCGATCAACCCCTCTCAAGCTACCACATAGATGCGTTGGCCTCACAACTAAGTCCTCAGACTAGGAAATCTGCCGTGACAAATCCACGACAGTTGGCGCCCACCGTGGGGCTCGCGCACGGTGGTGTTGAGTTCTTGAAGGGATCTCATCTAGGGATCAACGAGATCACGATTTTCATCAAATGAGAAAGAGCCGGCAAGTTTGTTGTTTTGTAATCAGGAAGCATGATTAACTTTGGAGCCGACAGTACCAGCTAGCGCGATCCGGCGAAACCGAGACCGACTCAGAGTACTCCACTGTCAGGACCCTGATTCCAAGTCACATCGATCTAGCCGATAACACCTCATATCACTTTGCGGCCTCACACACGGTATTCCCATGGGAGTCGCCTTACCATGGCCCGGGACCATTTGCGCCTTTTGGCTCACGTATATGATAGTGTCTCTAGCATCCATATGACAGAGAACCCGGGCCGACATGACTAGTCGTGAACCCAAAGTGGCACTAACTTATAGGGACAGGCATACAAGAATCAACATCAAGCATGTCGGTCAGCAGCGTGCGAATCTGGGCTGTAGCACTGGGCTAACAGGACTCCGGGAACCCGGGCTGTAGCAGGCTAGGCAGGACTCCAGATGTCACCGCGTGACATTTCCCCGAAGGGACAGACACAGGAACAAAGTGAATCACATGCCGGCCAGTCAAGTGTTCCGGAGCAGTAGTGCTAGGCTAGCAGGACTCCGGTGAACCAGGCTGTAGCGGACTACTATGGATCAAGGAAGAACAAGACTACATTTCCCCATAAGAGAGGCTACCAAGGATAAACAACTAGGTTGTCGGATCCCACACATACCAAGCATTTCAATCATACACACAATATGCTCGATATGTGTAAATACAACATGGCATCACAACATAACTCTACGACTCAAGCATTTAGTCATTAGGCTCCGAGGAGCGAGATATTACAAACATGGGTCTCATGACCCAACATTCAGAGCATACAAATAAAAGCACATGCGGAAGCTTAACATGTCTGAGTACAGACATCTACAAATGAAAAAGGCTTACAAGCCTGACTATCTACCAGATCCTGCCGAGGGCACAAGATCGTACCTAAGGTAACAAGCTAAACGTCGAAGTCCATGTGGAACTACTAGTGAGACTGATGTCTCTCTGCAAAAACATGAAATAGGCAAACGTGAGTACAAATGTACCCAGCAAGACTTACAACAGAACTAACTACATATGCACCATTATCAACAAAGGGGTGGTGGGGTTTAACTACAGCAAGCCAGCTTTGACTCGGTGGCTATCCTAAACTACGACCAACTAACTCTTTCGAGGTGGCGCACACGAGTCCACATATTCACCATATCAATACACCACTATGGATCCGCTCCCGTCTCCCTATGAGAACGCCATCCATAGCACTCACGCTTATCTTGCGCATTTTAGAGTATCCACTTTCACTTGTCTATGAACTATACAGGCAACCCAGAAGTCCTTTACCGCGGACACGGCTATTCGAATAGATCATATTAACCCTGCAGGGGTGTACTTCCTCACACACGCTCTCACAACTTATCGCCGTTTACACAACATGTACTCGGCAACCTTCAAGCGAAAGCCCAGCAAGGGTGTCGGCCACGACCTGACTAACCACACAAGTCTCTCGTCCAGGTTTATCGGCTATTCGGGTTCCATCCGCAAGGAGATCCGGTCGGGGTGTCGCTCACGGCCCCAAACGATGTGAGCAGGGTTCCCAAGCCCACCATCCGGGTGCCACTTGGTACACCGTGCCACCGTGCCTAGTCTGTCCCAAGCCCACCTGTACCGGGTGCCACTTGGTAGACTACTAACACTACCTACAAACACCAGAAACTAGTTGCAACTCCTGGACAAAGATCAAGTTGATTAATAAGCCGAGAAGGGCCGAGTTACCGGAACCCAATGTGTGGTAGTAACTATTCATGGATCACAAACACAGAACTCAGTTCCTGAGGACGGCTGCAATGAGACAACCCACCATGTACTCCTACATGGCCTCTCACTGTTACCTTTACCAAATCGTGTTCACACACTTAGCTCACACACAGTAGGACATGTTCACACACCTCCAATTCATCCCTGATGAATCAGACCTGACACAACACTAAGCAATATCAGGCATGACAAACAAGCATGAATGAGTAGGCACATCAGGGCTCAAACAACTCCTACTCATGCTAGTGGGTTTCATCTATTTACTGTGGGAATGACACGTCATGCAGAGGAAAGGGGTTCAACTACCGTAGCATGTAATAGTTGAATCATTGTTGTCCTAATGCAGTAAAAGAGAGCAGGAGCAAGAGAGTGGGATTGTATCGGAATGAACAAGGGGTTTTTGCTTGCCTGGCACTTCTAAAGATAGTATAGTTTCTTCATTGGTGTCATCGATCACATCATCGGAACACGTCTATCGAGAGGGAACAACCACCGGCAACAGAGAAGGAACACAATCAATGCAATGCACAATATGATGCATGATCATGACATGGCAATATGCTCTGGTTTGAGCTAATGCAACTAGCAGCCAGTTAAATGGAGCTGATTTGAACCCTAGGTTCAAATTCAAACTCCATATGTTATTTATTCAAATGCCTTGATTTGTTTTGCCCAATTCAGCAACTATAAGTTGTTCTAACATGCCTGAAACCAGTACAGATGGATAGATTGGATTTTTCTGATCATTTTTCATATATAATTTATCTCATTTGGAGTTACGGTTGAATTTCTATGAATTTTAGAAGTTTTGACTATTTTCTGAAATTTCCTGGATTTATTTTAAATCCAAAAAATTGTTAATTGCGTCAGCATTGCGTCAGGGTGACATCAGCAGAGTCAACAGGGCTGCCCCGGGTCAAACCTGACCAGGGGGTCCCACTGGTCAGTGTCACGGTGGTCGTTAGGGTCGCTGACGTGTGGGCCCAGTCAACGGCCATGTCAGCACGGTCAACTCAGGCATGTGGGTCCCGCTGGGTTTTAAACTAACTTAAACAGAAACAAAACTAGGATTATTAGGGCGTGGGGCCCATGCGTTAGTGACCTAGGGGGTTGGTTAGCGGTGTGATTAGGCCCTAATCGCGGCCACGTCGGCAGTCGCCGGAGCCTTGCCGGCGGCGACCAAAACGACGGCGGCTCGGCTCAGATTTGAGCTACAGGCTCGTGCGAGTGCGGCGGAGACGATGACGTGCTCGGAATCGATCCAACGTGGCTGTGGCCACGACGGCGACATGCGGTGGTGGCGGCGGGTGCGGCCGAGCTCGGTGCGGTTGCTGTGGTGCTCGAGAGCGAGAACGGAAAGGGGGAGGAGGAAGAGGAGCTCACGGGGGGTCGGTTGAAGCAGACGGCGAGCTCGGGGAGGGGCCGGAGCAAACGGGGCGGCGATGGCGATCTCGGCGGACCGAGGTTGAAGAAGATGGCGGGGACGGCGATTCGGGGCTTCCAGCATCGCTTGGATCGGTGCAGAAGGTCTAGGGCGACGAGGCGGAGCTCTTGATCCGGTCAGGGAAGCGAGGGGGAGGCGGTGGCCGCGGTGGTGCACGTCGGCAGCGGCGGGCGCATTCGGGTGGTGCGAGGGAGAGAGCCAGAGGAGGGGAGGAGCACGGGAGAGAGTGAGGAGGAAGGCGACAGAGGGGCTGCGGTGGTGGGCTGGGCCGGCTTTGGTGGGCTGCACAGGTAGGTGGCCAGGTAAGTGGCCCAGGTAAGCGTTCTCTCTCTATCTCTTCTAAATTGTTTCTGTTTTCTATTTTCTGTAATTGTGTTTGGCTTTAATAAAAATGCCAGGGCATTTCCAAAAATCATGAAACTACTCAATGTCACTGTTTGGAATATTTCCAACAACAAACATTTCAGTTTGTGATTATTTGGGCATTTAAAATATTATTTAGCAATTAAATGCCCAAATGCAAATACCATATGATTTAATTAAAAATCCAGAATGGCCTAGAAAAATGTGCACCATTTTTGGGAGAGGTTCTAGACTAATCCAAAAATGATGAACTTTTCCGAAGGGCATTTTGGGTTCATTGAGAATATTTTTATTTGAACCTAGTTGATTTGATCTGGTGCTAGGGTTTGAGCAATCCCCAATTCAACTTTCAAATAAATTAGACATGATGCAACAACCAAGCTAGTCCAAGTGCATAGCAAGGCTATGGATGTGACAACTCACCCCCACTAAACAAGAATCTCGTCCCGAGATTCAAGACGTGAGGTAAGAAGACAAAGGGGACACAAAGCTAACACAATCTTCACAATCCAGATTGCACCTCAAATGAACATTGATTCAATCACCATCTTTGTCTTGTCGTCTTGCTCTGAGAACTCCGGCCAGCATGACAATGAGAGGAGAAGGAGACTCTAGAAGGATCGATCTTCTCGAAGATCGAACAACTTAGGATCAACTCACGGAATGAGACATAGCAACATCTCTCGAGCTGAGACACGAAACACACATCTAGAGGGATGGAGTGGAATAGATGACGAAGGTTCAAATTGGTAGGCAACCATTCCACGCTTGAGAAGGTGGTGAACGGTTGTCAACGTGGCGAGGAGTTGAATTGCCAAGATACCATAACGAGACATCTTAGAGGAGGTGACTCATGGAATCATCCCTTAAGTGGCAAAAAGAATTACCTTTGATTCAGAGATCATTGAAACTCTTTATACCAGCCTAAGGCAATTCTCGAGCGACCATTTGAAGGGGTTAGGAAGAATGGCATACCCGAATTAGAATGGATGATGTGGATTACCTTGTTGAAAACAACACAAGGGATTGTTTTAGTAACTAGGGAGAAGCTCAACAGTAGAGAGTGAGTCCACTATTTGAAAAGTTAGAGCATAACCGAGGAAACTGAGAGCAATCCCAGTTAGTGCCGATGATAACACCTAGCGCTTGTGAGTGCTCTCAAGAACTTGAGCAATTCCATAATCATCAAGGTTTTACCAACATCCATGTCAAGGATCCTGGCAACACATCATACTACGATGATGAATAATGATGGGGGATGCAGATGCAAAGAAAGATAACACTTCCTTAGATTTTGCCTTGGCGGGGCCAAGGGGATAAAATCTGGATGATCGACCGAGAGACATTTTGCACTCCGCTTCTAATGTTCTCCTTTATGTACTAGCGTAACCCATTTGATATGGTTTGGTATCTTGAACATCAAGTAGAAGGTCAGACTTCGGGAGCGCAAGAATCCATAAGGAATAACTACGGAGGTAAATCCTACAAAATCCTCATGGGGAGGTGGCCAACTTTCTTCAATCGAGATACTACAATAATAGGTCTTCCGGCTGGATGTGTTGGCCACGACATCCACTCTACCGGTTATCGAGAGACCAATATTATAGTTCTTGGAAAATGCTCCAACCATCATATCTGCCTGAGATTCAGATCTGGTTGGTGTCAGGATATTCCAGACTCATCGAGTCTAGAGAGGAAAATGAAAGTTTGCAACACAAATCGATGAGATGACGTTGCGAGATTCTCGGGGAATGAACTGCGATAGCAAGCTCCAAAACACGAGCTGGTTCTGCTACAACATGTGAACACGTTGTCCTAGACAAGTATGACCACATAGTAGTCTTATAATAAAACACTACCGAGTTCTGGTGGGGAACCATCATTGAGGATATCGAAATCTTGTGCATGACCTAGGATAGCACAACAACTCCTTTTCCTGGAACAGGTCAATCAGTGGCTTAGTGTGCTATGGAATTCATATGGAATGAAGATGACCAGTCTATCAGACCATAGAATACTTCGCACGTGCATGACTGACTTGGGATGATTCTAGAGGAAGCAAAACTAACTTCCAAGAACTCACGACGGCAACTTGCACCAAATGCACGTGAATCAGAGGAAGTCACTTCTTTCATCCAACATATGCTTCATGAGCTATCATGAAGAGATGCTTTCAAAAGTTTCCAACACTCGCTTAATGTTCAACAAAATCACGGGGAGGACATGGATGTTGTCGATGGGCTCAACAACAATTCATCCAGGTTTCCATATAAATGGAATTCCATAATTAAGTGAACACGATGATAACATTGGTCAGGCCCAAAGAATATAATGATGTATGCTCGAGGAACAACCACGAGTAAGACAACATTACAAATATCGTTGGTTCTGATTTGATTTGATGATATCCCACACTCAAATCAAGGTTTGGGTAAGACAATAGCACCGACAATTGATCACGAGGATCAATTGATGAAGATATCATCTTTTTTCAACACACACGCACACACACGCAAGATATCCCTTTGGAATGAACTGAGTCGGACAAGCTTTTATCTTTCAACTCTCCAAGTTGTTGTTCAGCTTAACCAACTAGGTCAGGGTATTCAACATACATTCTTGGAGAATGGGTGGTTTAGAAGAAAACCAACATGATCACGAGCTCAACATAACAGTCAGGAAACAACCCGGTAATACTTCCGAGAAGATATTCGGAAAATCACAAACCACCGATATGTTATTAAGCTCGAGAACAATCTTGCTTTTCAGGGCAAGACGATATGATCAAGGAGCGAGGGATTGTCACAATCCTAACTCCTTGGTCGATGAGTGCACCCAGAAATATGGACTAGGTAGCACGATCAATCTTAAGATGATGATTCAATAACCAGCACGCTAAGAATGAGAATATTGTCCATTAACTACCAAGCAACGAAGTTGCTAGGAGTATTGATTTTCGCACATCACAGTACACTTGTTGGCATTCTGGTTACAATAACACGGGGACCGAGGAATGAACAATGATGGCAAGAAGTATTACTGCGTCAAGAATTCATAAGAGGTGGTGCAATTCTCATGACACTCTTGACATAAAGATGGTAACACTCCAAGGTGCAGTAGAGCAAAGCTGGGTTGGCATTTTAATCCGCGGAATACAATTGCTTTGACCCAATCCTAGATATGGATGAGGTACTAGAGTTTGTTTCTCCTAGTCATTCCCAAATAGAATGGCTTGACGGGCCACAAGAGTAGGGGCATCGATGAACACGAATGCATAACTACTCCTGACTATCAATCGATAGACGAGGGCCAGAAAACAACTAAAGAGGGACAACTCAAAGGAACACATGTTTTTCTGAGTTGTGGATGCATGGATTAGTATGCCGAACAAATTCAGCATATTCCTTCCGGATAACCCATGCAGAAAGGTTGAACTGGCAGAGTCACAAAATAGAATGGAGAACCCATCGAGAGCACTCTTGTCGTGATCTCTTGGTTCAAGGAACTTCTGCCAAGAATGGTTCATGGTTTTTAGAAGAATGATGTACCACGGACCTCGAAGACTATCGCAAAGGTTACTAATATCCTAAAGGTACAAGCAACACTAACAACATGAAGTAAGTAGGGAAATCTCGGGTTCAGAAACCTAGGAGTAGAATACCTACTACTAAGTGGCATCACGGGATGCTTTCGAGAATGATGGCCAGAATCATCACACTGGGAACACAAAGCATGGCTGGATTACTAGGTGATGCTCTAGAAACCTAGGGTTATAATAATAGCTCCAACATAAATGTCGAGGCAATAGAATACCTCAACTCAACAATTAGTGTGATTAACCTGGCCTAAAGGAACATCGAAACCAGAGGGAAAGGATTTGCAAATGCACCAGATTGTTTAGAAACCTGGGACGACTCGGACAGCATAACGGCTGTAAATGCTCCAAAGGATTTAAGACATCCTACAAAATGGTGGCATAGCCACTCAAAAGCACAATATCAAGGTTTCAAGATCAACAGTTAACATACGGAAGTAGTAGGAACTGAACTGAGACTTAAATCCAACAATCTTATAAGTCTACGGATTACTAACACGTGATCCTGATAGAAAGATGAGAAGCCTAGTTCTTCATCCCCGTAGAAGAGAAGAGGGTGACTCAGATCAGAAGGCATAAGGTATAAGGAGTAAAAAGAGCCTTACGTTCCATCCCACAATCAATTCCCTTATATAACTAAAGCATTTCTAGACTCAACTTCGACCAGTTTGGTTTGGTAATCCTACAGGCAGTCAGGCTCTGATACCAAAGCTGTCAGGACCCAGATTCCAAGTCACATCGATCTAGCCGGTAACACCTCATATCACTTTGCGGCCTCACGCACGTTATTCCCACGGGTGTCGCCTTACCATGGCCCGGGACCGTTTGCGTCTTTTGGCTCACGTATATGATAGTGTCGCTAGCATCAATATGACAGAGAACCCGGGCCGACATGACTAGTTGTGAACCCAAAGTGGCACTAACTTATAGGGACATTCATACATGAATCAACATCGAGCATGTCGGTCAGCAGCGTGCGAATCCGGGCTGTAGCACTGGGTTAACAGGACTCTGGGAACCCGGGCTGTAGCAGGCTAGGCAGGACTCCGGATGTCACCGCGTGACATTTCCCCGAAGGGACAGACACAGGAACGAAGTGAATCACTTGCCAGCCAGTCAAGTGTTCCGGAGCAGTAGTGCTGGGCTAGAAGGACTCCGGTGAATCGGGCTGTAGCGGACTACTATGGCTCAAGGAAGCACAAGACTACATTTCCCCATAAGAGAGGCTACCAAGGATAAACAACTAGGTTGTCGGATCCCACACATACCAAGCATTTCAATCATACACACAATATGCTCGATATGTCTAAATACAACATGGCATCACAACATAACTCTACGACTCAAGTATTTATTCATTAGGCTCCGAGGAGCGAGATATTACAAACATGGGTCTCATGACCCAACATTCAGAGCATACAAATCAAAGCACATGCGGAAGCTTAACATGTCTGAGTACAGACATCTACAAATGAAAAAGGCTTACAAGCCTGACTATCTACCAGATCCTGCCGTGGGCACAAGATCGTAGCTGAGGTAACAAGCTAAACGTCGAAGTCCACGTGGAACTACTAGTGAGACTGAAGTCTCTCTACAAAAACATAAAATAGGCAAACGTGAGTACAAATGTACCCAGCAAGACTTACATCAGAACTAACTACATATGCACCATTATCAACAAAGGGGTGGTGGGGTTTAACTGCAGCAAGCCAGCTTTGACTCGGTGGCTATCCTAAACTACGACTGCAACTAACTCTTTTGAGGTGGCGCACACGAGTCCACATATTCACCATATCAATACACCACTATGGATCCGCTCCCGTCTCCCTACGAGAACGCCATCCATAGCACTCACGCTTATCTTGCGCATTTTAGAGTATCCACTTTCACTTGTCCATGAACTGTACAGGCAACCCAGAAGTCCTTTACCGCGGACACGGCTATTCGAATAGATCATATTAACCCTGCAGGGGTGTACTTCTTCACACACGCTCTCACCAATTATCGCCGTTTACACGATATGTACTCGGCAACCTTCAAGCGGAAGCCCAGCAAGGGTGTCGGCCACGACCTGACTAACCACAGAAGTCTCTCGTCCAGGTTTATCGCCTATTCGGGTTCCATCCGCAAGGAGATCCGGCCGGGGTGTCGCTCACGGCCCCAAACGATGTGAGCAGGGTTCCCAAGCCCACCATCCGGGTGCCACTTGGTACACCGTGCCACTGTGCCTAGTCTGTCCCAAGCCCACCTGTACCGGGTGCCACTTGGTAGACTACTAACACTACCTACAAACACCAGAAACTAGTTGCAACTCCTGGACAGAGATCAAGTTGATTAATAAGCCGAGAGGGGCCGAGTTACCGGAACCCAATGTTTGGTAGTAACTGTTCATGGATCACAAACACAGAACTCAGTTCCTGAGGACGGCTGCAATGAGACAACCCACCATGTACTCCTACATGGCCTCTCACCGTTACCTTTACCAAATCGTGTTCAGACACTTAGCTCACACACAGTAGGACATGTTCACACACCTCCAATTCATCCCTGATGAATCAGACCTGACACAACTCTAAGAAATAGCAGGCATGACAAACAAGCATGAATGAGTAGGCACATCAGGGCTCAAACAACTCCTACTCATGCTAGTGGGTTTCATCTATTTACTGTGGGAATGACACGTCATGCAGAGGAAAGGGGTTCAACTACCGTAGCATGTAATAGTTGAATCATTGTTGTCCTAATGCAGTAAAAGAGAGCAGGAGCAAGAGAGTGGGATTGTATCGGATTGAACAAGGGGTTTTTGCTTGCCTGGCACTTCTAAAGATAGTATAGTTTCTTCATTGGTGTCATCGATCACATCGTCGGAACACGTCTATCGAGAGGGAACAACCACCGGCAACAGAGAAGGAACACAATCAATGTAATGCACAATATGATGCATGATCATGACATGGCAATATGTTGTGGTTTGAGCTAATGCAACTAGCAGCCAGTTAAATGGAGTTGATTTGAACCCTAGGTTCAAATTCAAACTCCATATGTTATTTATTCAAATGCCTTTATTTGTTTTGCCCAATTCAGCAACTATAAGTTGTTCTTACATGCATGAAACCAGTACAGATGGATAGATTGGATTTTTCTGATCATTTTTCATATATAATTTATCTCATTTGGAGTTACGGTTGAATTTCTATGAATTTTAGAAGTTTTGACTATTTTCTGAAATTTCCTGGATTTATTTTAAATCCAAAAAATTGTTAATTGCGTTAGGGTGACGTCAGCAGAGTCAACAGGGCTGCCCCGGGTCAAACCTGACAGGGGGTCCCACTGGTCAGTGTCACGGTGCTCGTTAGGGTCGCTGACGTGTGGGCCCAGTCAACGGCCACGTCAGCGCGGTCAACTCAGGCATGTGGGTCCCGCTGGGTTTTAAACTAACTTAAACAGAAACAAAACTAGGATTAATTAGGGCGTGGGGCCCATGCATAAGTGACCCAGGGGTTGGTTAGCGGTGTGATTAGGCCCTAATCACGGCCACGTCGGCAGTCGCCGGAGCCTTGCCGGCGGCGACCAAAACGACGGCGGCTCGGCTCGGATTTGAGCTACAGGCTCGTGCGAGTGCGGCGGAGACGATGACGTGCTCGGAATCGACCCAACGTGGCTGTGGCCACGACGGCGACGTGCGGTGGCGGCGGCGGGTGCGGCCGAGCTCGGTGCGGTTGCTGTGGTGCTCGAGAGCGAGAACGGAAATGGGGAGGAGGAAGAGGAGCTCATGGGGAGTCGGTTGAAGCAGAAGGCGAGCTCGGAGAGGGGCCGGAGCAAGCGGGGCAGCGATGGTGATCTCGGCGGACCGAGGTTGAAGAAGACGGCGGGGACGGCGATTCGGGGCTTCCAGCGTCGCTTGGATCGAGGCAGAAGGTCTAGGGCGACGAGACGGAGCTCTTGAGCCGGTCAGGGAAGCAAGGGGGAGGCGGTGGCCACGGTGGTGCACGTCGGCGGCGGCGGGCGCGTTCGGGTGGTGCGAGGGAGAGAGCCAGAGGACGGGAGGAGCACGGGAGAGTGTGAGAGAGGTCCAGGGGGTGGCGTGGCACTGCGAGAGGCGTCCAGGGGGAGGAGGAGGCAGCCAGGCAGGGAGGAGGTGGCCGGCATGTGGCTACGCACGCCAGGCACGCGCCCCTGCCTACTGGCGCGAGGAGGAAGGCGACAGAGGGGCTGCGGTGGTGGGCTGGGCCGGCTTTGGTGGGCTGCACAGGTAGGTGGCCAGGTAAGTGGCCCAGGTAAGCGCTCTCTCTCTCTCTCTCTTCTAAATTGTTTCTATTTTCTATTATCTATAATTGTGTTTGGCTTTAATAAAAATGCCAGGGCATTTCCAAAAATCATGAAACTACTCAATGTCACTGTTTGGAATATTTCCAACAACAAACATTTCAGTTTGTGATTATTTGGGCATTTAAAATATTATTTAGCAATTAAATGCCCAAATGCAAATACCATATGATTTAATTAAAAAAATCCAGAATGGCCTAGAAAAATGTGCACCATTTTTGGGAGAGGTTCTAGACTAATCCAAAAATGATGAACTTTAATGAAGGGCATTTTGGGTTCATTGAGAATATTTTTATTTGAAGCTAGTTGATTTGATCTGGTGCTAGGGTTTGAGCAATCCCCAATTCAACTTTCAAATAAATTAGACATGATGCAACAACCAAGCTAGTCCAAGTGCATAGCAAGGCTAGGGATGTGACATCCACTATTCAATTGCCGTTTTATACAACGAAAGCCGGTGCGCGTGAAGAATATTGCATCCGCGGCAGTCGATGTATGCAGATTCGCTTCAAGTCCCAAGGCTGCTACCTTGGTGCTGCTACTACACAATACATACACAGCGGACGCAATAAGACTACTCAGTTGATTCACAAAAAAGGCAGATGCGTACTTGTGCAGAAAAGTGGAGATTATACAAACTACGGCGAATTCTGGCAAGGCCCTTGAAAGGATCAACACAAAAGTTCTTGGTTATCTACGAACGCCATATAGTGATCATCTGTCACCTAAAATCAGGACAAGTGTGGTTTATACCATAGGTACGGCGCACGTACTTGCAACATTGCGCCCGACGTTTGTCCATGCCTCGTTACCCGGTAAATGGACACGCACGCGGCCACCCTTGCGGCTCGGACTACTTCAACTCACCGGAACCGTCCCTATGATTGACTCGTCCGTCCGCGCCGCCTTACAACACCACGGATGACTCGCCCGTCCACCCTCGCGGCTGGTTCACGTGTCCGCGCCAGCTTACAACGCCGTGGCCGACTCGCTGTCCTCACCGGCTTACAAACGTCGCGGCCGACTCACCCGTCCGCACTGGTTTACCACTCCGCGGCCGGTTCACCCGTGAGCTACTTCAACTTCACCTAGCGATCAGCAAATCTTGCCAGTTTCAGCAAATTTAAGAACCCCATGACGATGGAGGGAAAGATAACCCAGTCCCCGAGGCTACTACTATATTGATGAAAATTTAAAGGCCGTCAGAAAATTTCCGGCTTAAAAAGTATATGACAATTACAAAATCCCAACTCAATGAAGAAGTTCCGGGTCATCAGAAAGGATTCCGGTTCAAAATCCGGTTCAAGAGACCTCTCTCTCCCGTAAAGCATTGAAGCTCTCAAATATCCAGTTTAAAATCCGGCTCAAGGGAAGTCAGTCTCACTGAAGCTCTCAAATATCCGGTTTACAATCCGGTTCAAGGGAAATCTGTCTCCTACAAAACTCTGAAGCTCTCAAATCCGGTTTAAGAATTTCCGGTTAAAACAAAGAATTAATTTCTCACAAGTTCGAGTTTAAAGGCCGTCAGAAAATTTCCGGCTGAAAATGAAGATTCCAGTTTAAAATCCGGTTCAAGGGAAAGATGTCTCCCAGAAAGCTTTGAAGATCTCATTATCTGGTTCAAAATCCCGGTTCAAGAAGAATTTATCTCTTGCAAAAAGTTAAAGGTTGCCGAAGAGGACCTGCTGCCATGATGCGCGGTTCAAACATGGGTATCCTGCCTTATTGGCTTATCATATTATTGATCACGTGGGGGCTTCTGTTTATAAAGCGGAGCTCTGATTGTCCATGGATCCGGCTTATGAAGCTATATATAAGATCACTTGGGGGCTTGCTCAAACCATAGCTACACCTCTTGATTGGCGCAAGGCCACCAACGAAATCACTTGGGGGGGGGGGCTTGGTCGTATTCGAACCATAGCTACACCTCTTGATCGGCGCAAATCCACCAGGAAAATTACTTAGGGGCCAAAGAGAGTGTTGCAAAAGCACAACTCAAACATAGGCACCCATTGAGCACAGCTCAAAATATTGCTTGGGGATTCTTTGCTTCGCAATGAACAAAGAATCTACACTTGTAATAGGCTATCAAGCCACGGCTTGGAAGCTTAGTGTATTCACCTAAAACCTCGGGTTATTCTGCCTTCTTAAGTAAGACACTCCATCCAGGTAAGCCTGGTATGACCTGTTGAACTTTGATAAGTCAATCTCATAGACCCTGAACTTGTCAAAGTTAAAACGATGATTGGTTAAGGATTGAGGTCCATCTTAAAAGGCTTTGTCAAATGGTTTAACTCAGTGGCCTGGCAGCCCATGAAAAGCCTCGATTTGGGGCTTGGCAGCCTGTGAAAAGCCTCGACTACAAGTTTTCATATGCTTTTGGTTGCCAAGTTTTTTCTCTTTTGATGACATTTATAATGTTTTGATAAACCGGTGTTCATTAACCCGGTTTGTCTTTCAACTACAAGTTGTCAGTACATGATCCGTTATAATCCGGCGCTTATTGACCCGGTCTGGTTTTGACTACAAGTCGCTAGTATTATATATGGATAAACCGGTGTTTATTAGAACCCGGTATGGTTTTATCATAAACCGGCAAAATATGGAAGGAGTTATCAGTACTCAAGATTGGGGTTATCACCCTTACTACAAAAAGTTGGTAAACCAACGATGTGATTCGCCCTTACTGGTATGATATATTTCATATTTGATTATTCTTAAGTGGAGCCTTGGTTATAAACCCGGGTTATATGTTGGGCATTATGACCTGTCCGGCGGTAAACCGCCAGGACACTTTAAACTTGTTGTATGCAGAAACAGGTTGAATAAAGCATGATTATAAATCACCAGCATTTATTAACCCGACCTTGCTTTCAACTATAAAGTCGCCAGTATATATTTGGATTGCGCCATTGGAATCATGCGCTTATTATATTATGCAAATCTTTAATAGCCAACATGGCTGGATTTTTATTATGGTTATCAATAACCTGCATTATGATTGAGGTTTTCAAAGTCGCTTTAGCGCAATGGATATTATTTTATCGATGGATATGATTTATTCTACAAGGGAAGGAATAGTCCCGAGTCGCTGCAGGCTTACGACCCGGCACTTGGGGCTACATTATTCAAATTGAGATTACATCAAATATGCAAGTCCCATGTCACTGCCAGCATGCACCATGGCACTTGGGGGCTAATGCAAAGTCATTTTTTCATCACCTTATTGAAGACCCGACTCATCACATTGTAATGAGCCGGCCCTTGGGGGCTATCAGTTGCTCCTGTCAACAATTCAAGGTACACAAGCCTTAATTCATTATACTGAAGGATCCACTGCTCAGTTGGTAAAGCACAAAGCTCTTAACCTTGTGGACGTGGGTTCAAGCCCCATGGTGGAGTTACATCGTATGATGTTATTTTCAATGAAGTATATATAAAGTCCCAGCTCCGTATTATCTTACTAAGCTGGCCCTTGGAGGCTACACATTACTGTTCAGTACTACATGATCATATCTACAAAGTCCCTACTCATTATTGCATAATGACCCGACCCTTGGGGGCTACACTGATTGAAGTTTTTATGAGCATAAGCAATTACAAGTCCCAGGTTGCTGCAAGCATAACAACCCGGTACTTGGGGGCTACATATGTGGAATATTCAGTTGTGACTAGTGATTGAGATGAACAATTTGGATTTCTTCAAGGTTGAAACATTTATATTAAAACAAGTCTTAAGCTATCACTATGTTCTCCTCTTAAGACTTGGGGGCTACAAGTAATATGCATATAAAGGAGGAACATTTTCAAATTCTCAGTTTTGGGCAAATCAGGAAGATTAATTGTGTGACCTGGCATTGGCAACAATCATAACCCTATGTCTATAAACGGTCATGACCCAGGATCATCAGTTTTTATAACCTGGCAATTTTGGCAATGATAAACCGGCAAGTTCTACATTTTCAAACCGGCTGAATATCAGTTGAATATTTGAAGACCAATATTTTTGTCAAATCAGAGCATTGGAGGCCAATTCAAATGGATTCTTTATTTACAAATATCTTCTGCAAGCAAATTGGTTATGAAACTGGTCTATTGACTCAGATTTTTTAGAAGGAAGAAATGACAAGGATTTAAGGATGATCAAGTGCCAGTTTATAAGAATATTTAACCCGGAGCACAAGCCGCCAAATTTGTTCTTGTGTTTATATTGCAGATTAGTTTAACATGGATAAATCCAAATTAAACTGGGGGCTAATGTCGGGGATATACCCCGCGGCGTAACCGGCCGGAAGTATAACCCGATCGGACTGGATGACTCACTAAGTGACCCGCCCGAGCCCGGCGACTCATGGTTGACCCGGCGAGTGGGTCAGAGGAATGACAAGACCCGGTGGCCCAGAAGGCGGTTTATGGAAGGCCAGATCATGCTATGGTGCGCCGGTTTATGAGGAAAGCACAAGGAATATTCTCCTACAAAGGAAGCAAGACTAGGACTCCACTTGTAATAGATTAATCCTAGTCCTACTAGGACTAGTCATGTAACCCGCCCCTTCAACTTATATAAGGAGGGGCAGGACTCCCCAAAGAAGGACAAGCAAGAAGCAATAATCTCTAGGGCTAGACACAACTAGGAGAGCCGGTTTACGGCGACTCCCTCATGAGCATAATGATACCTAGCCACAAACATCATGTAGGGCTATTACCGGATGATGTTTCCCGGGGCCCGAAGCTGTCTAAACCCCTGTCTTGTGTGATGATCCGCCTCGCATTTCTCATCCCGATCAACCCCTCTCAAGCTACCACATAGATGCGTTGGCCTCATGACTAAGTCCTCACACTAGGACATCTGCCGTGACAAATCCACGACAGAAACTATACATCCAGACGCCAATCTTGCCTTCCACGCAAAGGAGATTCCCATCCGGACACGGGGAAAGGTCTTCTACCTTGTATCTTCATGGCCCATCAGTCTGGCCGATGTTACATAGCCCGGACACCCGAGGACCCCTTAATCCAGGACTCCCTCAGAGAGCACCCGCTGACCGGTCGCAGCAGAGAAAAATCAAGAGAAAGTGGGGGGCTTTGCAGGTGACGCAAGGAACGTATGGTTTGGTTTAAGCGCAGATGGAATTAATCCTTTTGGGGAGCAGAGCAGCAATCATAGCACCTGGCCGGTGACTTTATGTATCTATAACCTTCCTCCTTGGTTGTGCATGAAGCGGAAGTTCATTATGATGCCAGTTCGCATCCAAGGCCCTAAGAAACACGGCAACGGCATTGATGTGTACCTAAGGCCATTAGTTGAAGAACTTTTACAACTATGGAATGGAAAAGGTGTACGTGTGTGGGATGAGCAAGACCAGCAGGAATTTGACCTACATGTGTTGCTGTTTGTAACCATTAATGATTGGCCTGCTCTCAGTGACCTTTCAGGACAGACAAACAAGGGATACAACACATGCGCGCACTGTTTAGATGACACCAAAAGTATATATTTGGACAAATGCAGGAAGAATGTGTACCTGGGGCATCGTCAATTTCTTCTGACCAACCATCAATGTCGAAAGAAAGGCAAGCATTTCAAAGGCGAGGCAGATCACCGGAAGAAGCCCGCCGTCCGTACTGGTGATCACATACTTGCTATGGTCAATGATTTACATGTAATCTTTGGAAAGGGACCCGGTGGACTATCTGTTCCGAATGACGCTTAGGGACATGCACCCATGTGGAAGAAGAAATCTATATTTTGGGACCTACCCTATTGGAAAGACCTAGAGGTCCGCTCTGCAATCGATGTGATACACATGATGAAAAATCTTTACGTGAACCTGCTGGGCTTCTTGGGCGTGTATGGGAACACAAAAGATACACTGGAGGCACGAGAGGACCAGCAACATGTGCACGAAAAATACGGCGTGCCTCCAAAGCAGTATGATGGTCCTGCCAGCTATGCCCTTACCAAAGAAGAGAAGGAAATCTTCTTTGAATGCCTGCTTAGTATGAAGGTCCCGTCTGGCTTCTCTTCGAATATAAAGGGAATAATAAATATGGGAGAGAAAAAGTTCCAAAACCTAAAGTCTCATGACTGCCACGTGATTATGATGCAACTGCTTCCGGTTGCATTGAGGGGGCTTCTACCAGAAAACGTTCGATTAGCCATTGTGAATCTATGTGCATTCCTCAATGCAATCTCTCAGAAGGTGATTGATCCAGAAATCCTACCAAGGTTAAGGAGTAATTTGGCGCAATGTCTTGTCAGTTTCGAGCTGGTGTTCCCACCATCCTTCTTCAATATCGTGACGCACGTCCTAGTTCATCTAGTTGACGAGATTGTCATTCTGGGCCCTGTATTTCTACACAATATGTTCCCCTTTGAGAGGTTCATGGGAGTCTTAAAGAAATATGTTCGTAACCACGCTAGGCCAGAAGGAAGCATCTCCACGGGCCATCAAACAGAGGAGGTCATTGGGTTTTGTGTTGACTTCATTCCTGACATTAATAAGATTGGTCTCGCTCAATCGCGGTATGAGGGGAGACTGACTGGAAAAGGCATGCTACGAGCGGACTCAATAATATGTAGGGACGGGCATTCTTGGTCTCAAGCACACTACACAGCTCTATAGAATTCTACCTTGGTGACCCCGTATGTCAATGAACACAAGAATATTCTGCGCTTTAAACACCCGGAGCAGTGTGACGACTGGATTACATGTGAACACATCAGGACTTTGGTAGTTGGTTGCAAACACGTCTCATGGTTGACAACACTGTTTCTGATGAGCTGTACTCATTGGCCAGGGGACCATCTTCGTCTGTATTGACTTGCAAAGGGTACGGGATAAATGGGAATACATTTTACACGATCTCCCAAGATCAAAAGAGCACCAACCAAAACAGTGGTGTCTTCTTTGATGCATCAACCAAGAGAGGAAAGGACACATATTATGGTTACATAGTGGACATATGGGAACTTGACTATGGACATGATTTTAAGCTCCCTTTGTTTCAGTGCAAATGGGTCAATCTGTCAGGAGGCGGGGTACAGGTAGACCCATAGTACGGAATTACAACAGTGGATCTGAACAATCTTGGGTACATAGACGAACAATTCGTCCTAGCCAATGTTGTGGCGGAGATTTTCTATGTGAAGGACATGTCTACCAAATCGAGAAAAAGAAAAGATAAGGAAGCGAATACATCATACGATGGGCCAAAGTGCCACATAGTTCTTTCAGGAAAAAGAGACATCATGGGAGTGGAGGGCAAGACAAACATGTCTGAAGATTATCAAAAGTTTCATGAAATTCCTCCCTTCAAAGTCAAGGCTGACGCAAGCACCCTGTTAAACGATGAAGATCATCCATGGTTACGGCGCAATAAGCAAAGGACACAAGCAAAGAAAAAGTGAAGGATTTCTCTCCACAACTATTATGACGATGCCTTTGATCTAGAATATCATTGCAGTTACATGTGAAGAAATGAAATGCCTTTTGAAACTGATGAGTTTTCGTATGAAACCCTGATACTTCGAAAGAGATTGTCCATTTTGTACACGAAGTGCATCTAGTTTTTGCCGTAACCCTCTCAACTTTTTAGCACATGCTATGTGGGTGAAATGATGATACCATGCCAACTTTCAACCTTTTCAGAGTTCATTTGAAGTGCTTTTCAATTCTAGGGTCATTTAGCTCAAAAAAAATCAGTAAATGCATGAAAAATACCAAATGAAGTTAGAAAGGGTTGAAAATTGATGATGTGGCTTTGAATGGTGCATTTTGAACACACAAAAAGTCTGGAGTTCAAATCAGTTCAAAAAAATAAAATCCCTTTGTAACAGATGAGCTTTCGTCCGAAACCCTGATAGTACTTCGAAAGAGATTGTCCATTCGAAGTGCATCCACTTTTTGCCGTAACCCTCTCAACTTTTTTCACATGCTATGTGGGTGAAATGATGATACCATGCCAGCTTTCAAGCTTTTCAGAGTTCATTTGAAGTGCTTTTCAATTTCGAGTTTATTTAGCTCAGAAAAACCAGTAAATGCATGAAAAATACGAAATGAAGTCAAAAAGGGTTGAAAATTGATGATGTGGCTTTGAATTGTGCATTTTGAACACACAATAAATATGGAGTTCAAAAAATGAAATCCCTTTGTAACAGATACTTTGAAAGAGATTGTCTGTACCCTGATACTTTGAAAGAGATTGTCCATTTTGTACACGAAGTGCATCCATTGTTTGCCGTAGCCCTCTAAACTTTTTTCTTATGCTATGTGCGTGAAATGATGATACAATGCCAACTTTCAACTTTTCAGAGTTCATTTGAAGTGCTTTTCAATTCCAGGGTCATTTAGCTCAAAAAATCAGTAAATGCATGAACAATACCAAATGAAGTCAGAAATGGTTGAAAATTGATGATGTGGCATTGAATGGTGCATTTTGAACACACAAAAAGTTTGGAGTTCAAATAAGTTCAAAAAATTGAAATCCCTTTGTAACAGATGAGTTTTCGTCCAAAACCCTGATACTTCGAAAGAGATTGTCCATTTTGTACACGAAGTGCATCCAGTTTTTCCCGTAACCCTCTCAACTTTTTGCACATGCTATGTGGGTGAGATGATGATGCCATTCCAACTTTCAACCTTTTCAGAGTTCATTTGTAGTGCTTTTCAATTTCAAGTTCATTTAGCTCAAAAAATTAGTAAATGCATGAATAATACCAAATGAAGTCAGAAAGGGTTCAAAATTGATGATGTGGATTTGAATTGTGCATTTTGATCACAAAATAAGTCTGGAGTTCAAATAAGTTCAAAAAAATGAAATCCCTTTGTAACAGATGAGTTTTCGTCCGTACCCTGATACTTCGAAAGAGATTGTCCATTTTGTACACGAAGTGCATCCATTTTTTGCCATAGCCCTCTAAACTTTTTGCACATGCTATGTGCGTGAAATGATGATACAATGCCAACTTTCAACCTTTTCAGAGTTCATTCGAAGTGCTTTTCAATTTCTGGGTCATTTAGCTCAAAAAAATCAGTAAATGCATGAAAAATACCAAATGAAGTTAGAAAGGGTTGAAAATTGATGATGTGGCTTTGAATGGTACATTTTGAACACACAATAAGTCTGGAGTTCAAATAAGTTCAAAAAAATGAAATGCCTTTGTAACAGATGAGTTTTAGCCCGAAACCGTGATACTTCGAAAGAGTTTGTCTATTTTGTGCACGAAGTGCATCCGGTTTTTGCCATAACCCTCTCAACTTTTTTGCACATGCTATGTGGGTTAAATGATGATTCCATGCCAACTTTCAACCTTTTCAGAGTTCACTTGTAGTGCTTTTCAATTCCAGGGTCATTTAGCTCAAAAAATCAGTAAATGCATGAAAAATACCAAATGAAGTCAGAAATGGTTGAAAATTGATGATGTGGCATTGAATGGTGCATTTTGAACACACAAAAAGTTTGGAGTTCAAATAAGTTCAAAAAAATGAAATCCCTTTGTAACAGATGAGTTTTCGTCCGAAACCCTAATACTTCTAAAGAGATTGTCCATTTTGTACACGAAGTGCATCCAGTTTTTGTCGTAACCCTCTCAGCTTTTTTGCACATGCTATGTGCGTGAGATGATGATACCATGCCAATTTTCAACCTTTTCAGAGTTCATTTGTAGTGCTTTTCAATTCCAGGGTCATTTAGCTCAAAAAATGAACTAATAGCAAAAAGAATGAACTACAAAACTTTTATAAAATTCTAACAGCAAAAAGAATGTACTAAAACTAATCAATTAAAATATTCTGTTATGATCAACTAAAACAAAACGTTAATATTCTTCAATAGCAATAAGAATCAAGTAAAAAGCTTTTATAAAACTCTAATAGCAAAAGGAATCAACTAAAAAGCTTTTATAAACCTCTAGTATTTTTGGAACTAAAATTATATAAAATTTATGCAACTAAAGTTATCAAAGTATTTTTTTGTTCAAAACATTAATAGCATAAAGAATTTACAGAAAGTATTTTTTGTTAGAAACTTTAATAGCAAACTAAAATAACAAAATCCATTTTTAATTAAAACACCCATTTAAAATAACCTAAAGATTACCAAATTGAATACAGTGATAAAACATAGTAATATTAAATAGCAGGAAAAAGAATCACTCAAAAATATATTTTTAAAGTAAAGTTATTCACAAACACGTGATTCACACAAATTTCATATAATTCAAATTTAAACTATTCAAATTTGAGAACTAATGGCACTAACAGAAAGTTTATAATTTTTGTGACCTAAAAGCAAAAAGAATCACTGAAAAACTGTAAGTAGAAACAAAAGAAAATAAATAAAGCAAAAAACAAAACAAAAAAACTGGAAAAATATTAAAAATCTGCCACCTACTGGGCCACCACGGCCTGAATACGACTAGAAACCCAACCATGGGCCAAGATTCAGGCCCGCAGAAGGCCCAGTAGGCGCACAAGCATATAAAAAGTCTTTAGGCCTGTAAGCCTGCTTTAGAGAGGAGCTCGAAAGCTCGGGCGCACCGCACGTTATAAACAGGTGCGCCTCGATCTCAGCTACCGAGGTGGGACTAAACTCCCACCACCACGCCGCTATGCAAGGCTATTGGTCCCGGTTGGTGGCACGAACCTGTACCAATGCCACCCTTTGGTCCCGTTCGTGCCACCAACTGGGACCAATACCCCCCCTTTGGTCTTGGTTCATGCCACCAACCGGGACCAAAGGAGGGTATTGGTCCCGGTTGGTGGCATGAACCGGGACCAAAGGGGGGTATTGGTCCCGGTTGGTGCCACCAACCGGGACTAAAGGTGTGGGTATATAAGCCCACACTTAGCAAAAATTCACAATTTCATCGCCAATTCACCCCGACGACTCCGAGCTCATCGACACCACTAGGATGCCTCGACGCCGTCCGCCGCCCCTGGCCCTCCGTCGCCATCGCCGTCATGGTCCCCGAGCCCGGCCCTGCCCTGCGCCCGGCCCCGCGCCCCTGCCCGGCCCGCCCCTGCCGTCACCGTCGCCGGCGCCCTCGCCACCCCCGTCGTCGTCCCGGAGCCCTGCCCTGCCCCACGCCATTGCCCCGCCCCCGCCGTTGTCGGCGCCCTGCCCCCCGCCGTCTCCTTCGCCGTCGCCCTCGCCGCCCCCCTCGCTGTGAGCCGCCGCCGCCCCGGCTCGCTGCATTACACACACACACACACATATATATATGTATATATGTTGATTTTTTTGTTTCATAGCATTTTTATGTTCATATATGTATTTCTGTTTCATAGCAAAAAGAAAGATGGATGTATGTAAAAGCGAAAAGATGGATGTATTTTTTTATTCAGAGCATTTTATTTCATGTATGTATCTGGCTATGGATGTATTGATGGATAGCATTTCTTTTGTTCATAGAATATTTTTTTGCTTAAATGTTCATAAGTTAAAATGAGGGGTGAATGTCGTTGTCGATCTACCCCCTCCCCGATAACTTTGACATGAGGGGGGACGTTGGACATGCATGAGAGAAAGGCGGTCCGCTCGCCGGACATGTGATGTGGAATTTTTTTGTTCATACAGAAAAAACTCCGGTAACTTCGACATGAGGGGGGACGTCGATCAACCCCCTCTCGCCTGACCAACTCTCGAGGCCACCCAAACCCCTAGAAGAAAACTCCGGTAACTTCAACATGAAGGGGGACATCGATCAACCCCCTCTCGCCCGACCAACTCTCTAGTCCACCCAAACACTAGAAAAAAGCATTGTCGATCTCCTACCCCCTCCCGCCCCTACCCGACAAACTCTCAAGGCCACCCAAACCCTTAGAAGAAAACTCTGGTAACTTAGACATGAAGGGGGGCCTCGATCAACCCCCTCTCGCCCGACCAACTCTCTAGTCCACCCAAACCGGGACTGAAAAAGCGTTGTCGAGGCCACCCCAAACCCTAGAAGAGTTGTCGATCTAACCCCTCCCACCCCAATCCATAAATTCTGCTAAGTTTGAATCTGTTATATTATGATCCCATGTTTACTTGATGCTACCATCAAATCTATGCATATTTTGGAGATGTTCAGTAATCATGTTTTGAAGACCATGTTATGCTCTATCCATCCATGCCCTTGTTTGCAATTTTGGCCTACTGTAGTATGTTATTTTCATGCTTTAAAATTGCTTAAAAATATATTTGTCAGCCTATTAGCAGTAAGTTCAATTTTGCAAAGTGCATAGTTAGTGTTTTGTGCATCCTATGACCATATTCTTCACATGAGTAGATGCAAAAACATGCCATCTAACTGTTGATTGCATTTGTATGCCATGATATGTTGTGTGTTGAGTTAAACAAGCGCGCAAATTATGTTTCTGCCATGTCCAGTAAATTCCACAAAGTCTGAAAACCTGTTATCATTTGCAATCTTGCCATGAAGTTTTAAACATGTTCTAGTGGTTTCCAGCAGTAGCTCAGTAATCATGTTTTGTAGTGCTTGACATGTACTTCAATGCCATGCCCTTAGTTTTTCATTTACCTTATAATCATCGTAACTTTTGTATCTATTTGCAGAAACTATGGATCAAAGAGACTTGGAACAAGAACAGTTGTTGTGGGACATAATCCGTGACAGGCGTCATGTCTTGTCGTTTCTCAATGACACCGATGGTCAGGAAGGAGAGGATGACGGCTCCGGTGATCGAACAATGGAGGAGGAAGGACATGATCATGACAGCTCCGGTGTCCGAATGGCGATGGAAGAAGGAGACCATGATGATGGCTCTGGTGACCGAAGGAAGGAGGGAGCTGTTGCAAAGTCCGGCGAGGTATATATATTAATTAATCTTGAGCTGACTAATTGATGCATTAATTTTTTTGGTATGTACACACACACACACACACATATATATATATATATATATTAACACACTTCTTTCTTCTTTTATAGCCCTCCGGATCAAGCCAAACTTCCGTAATGAGATGAGGCCCGAAGAAAAGGTTACGCCAGGATGAAAGGTTCACGATCACAGAAATCGCAGATGATGGCCTACCGATTGAACCCAAGCGGACCAAGGACGCCTTTGTTGCTCAGTGCGGAGCTATTGTTAGGGACATCATCCCGATCAGTATCGTCTAGCAATGGAACAAGCCTAAGGACAACCCTGAAGTTTCTTATGTGCAGGATAGAGAGAAAGATGATCTTCGGACCTCGCTGAAGGCAAATTTCACACTACCGCCAGAGGAGGATCCGAATAAGCCAGTTATAGAGACAAAGGTCAAGGCGTATGCTCTTGAGAAGATGGCAGATCTATTCAGGAGGTGGAAGAAAGAGTTGAACACAAAGTTTGTTGAAAAAGGGAAGACTCCAGAATTCACCGGCCGATATGAGAAGATAAGAGATCACTGGCCCGCATTTGTGCCTACAAGACATCAGAGAAGGGTAAGAAAATGTCAGAGACAAACAAGAGAAATGCTGCAAAGAAGCAGTATCACCATCACATGGGGTCAGGTGGCTACCTCAAAGCCCGGCCGTTGTGGGACAAAGCTGAGCAAGACTTGCTTGCTAAAGTGGTCCAACCAGCGACATTGAACTCGCCAGAACGTTCAAGGACTTTGTTCTTCGGGGTTGGGGGAACTTTGGACCCTGAAATAGGGGAGTGCCGTTGGACGGATGAGAAACTTGCAATACCTGTCAAGAAGCATCAGGAGTATATCACCGCAGTGCAGAAAGGGACGTTCATTCCCGACAAAGAGAAGGACGAGCTGATTGAGGCTCTCAGGAATCTTGAGCACCCTAGACAAATACGAGGCACACCAGGCTCTGTTCCATGGGTGGTTGGGTTTCCCGGCGCAGGCAGTTATAGAAACCAGGACAAAAAGAAGAAAGTGGAGCTGAGCGAAATGCAGAAGCTCAATGCAAGACTAGTAAAGCTAGAGGAACTTGCAGCTGCCGGCCAACCATCTCAGCGGCAGGGAGCTACCCCACCATCTCAGAGGAGAAGCAGCATGGCTTCCATGGAGCTTGTTCAGCCTTATTTCACGGCTCCTCACTACCCCGTGGATACTATCACGGAGGTTCAACATTGCAAGATTATGATGAAATGGCAGAACCTGACTTTGAAGGCGGGTGTCGGCTCTGTTGCACCTCCTGAAGCTGAAGGAACTTTTCACTGTCGTCCCATTCCACATGGCTATGCTGTTGTGACAGTGGATGAAATAATGGAGGGATTTGAGGTGCTCGAGCTTGACCACCCTACAGGTGAAGGGGACAATCAGCTGGTTTATGCTCTGAGGAGTACATGTCTATGGCGGAAGGAGTACATCAAGCTTCCAAACTGGACGCCTCCGCCCCCTCCTCCTCCGGTGAGTCAGGGCACTCTGCCTCCTCCTCCTCCTTCTCCGGCGAGTGATCACGGCACTCCGCCTCCTTCTCCGTCTCCTCCGGCGCGTGAGGGCACTCAACCTCCTCCTTCTCCTCCTCCGCCTCGTCAGCAACGGTGGAAGAGATATGCCGTCACACCGGCTCCTCCGGCGCGTCGGAGCACTCTGCCTCCTTCTCTGCCTCGTCAGCAACAACGAAAGAAAGACATCGCCGCTCCGGCGGCTAGTAGTACAAGCAGAGGTGGGAGGCAATTCAGATACGGTCCATCTCTCAATGCTCCGGAAAAGTTACCACTTGAGATGACCGAGAAGGAAAACAAGGACATCTATCGTGCCCAAGTGAGGGACTTTTTTGCAAAGAAACCTCCATGTCCGAAGGAAATGGTTGATCCGGTTAAAGTGAAGCGCACTATCGATGCCCTGAAGCGACCACCATTGCCTCCACCGGATTCCAACTATGTCCGTTGTCTTAAAAAGATATATGAAGATACGCGGCGGTTGGGAAGTACTTCCAGTGATGCAAGGTTAGCACAACGAAGAAGTGGGAACAAAATTCCCTAGCTCGGCGAACAGGCGAGCTAATCGTGCCCCCCGCTCAAGGTGTCTAGCGATACCGTCACTAATCTTCTGGGAATGGTGCCCAGTACCAATCATGTTGATTACCTGAGCAATAATGTAGAGTTTGAAACAATGGAGGTGGACGAATTTAGATACCAGTACGGGCAGCCTCTCGTCAAACCTGATCATCCTCCTCTAACAACGATGATGCAAAGATTCCATGAATGGTACATGAAAACCTGCAGTGAGTCTTGGAAGGATACTTTGATGCTGAGAATTAAAGAGGGGCACGACCTCGTTGGAATGGATCTGTTGTCTGTTGAATTTGACGAGTTATTCCAGTTATACAATCTGAAGGCCCTCGACAAAACACCCGTGACTTGCTACTGTTTGTAAGTACTACTTTTGTAATTAAGTCTCTATATATAGCTTAGCTCTTTCATTGCATGTATATATAATTATCCTCACTATATTATGCAGATTGAAGATCGTCGAATGCAGAAAAGCACAAATATATGACATTGGGCTCATTAACCCAAATATCATACATGAATGGACGGTTCAAAAGAATGTCACAGAAACCGAGGACAACTTGCTACAATCGTTGCTTAAAAATCAAAACAAAGATAAAATACTCTTTCCTTACAACTTCAAGTGAGTGTTACTGTCTTGTGCATATTTGGTTTCCCTTATTACTCGAGGTTATAGTAATGTAATTGATGAGTTATGCATGCATGCGCATGTTCCACTTTATTCTGCTAGAGATTAAGCTTGACCGGGGAGTAGTAACCGTCTTAGACTCGAGACAAAAAGATCCCCAGGAGTATACGGACATGACTGAAATGCTCCAGAAGTAAGTTCAATCGATCATTATCGCACCATATCGGCAACTTTGCTCATTTCCTGATATCAAGTAAATATTTTCTTTGTCTGGTAGGGTTTGGAAAGAGTTCACCGTAATTGTTTCGGGACTGCCAAGGGAGCTGCGATTTACACACCCGAAAGTAAGTAGTACTACCTAGTTCCGCGCATCTCCCATTGATTCTAGCTAGTTTCATGCTTGATTATCAGTTTGATCGAACTCTATTTCTCGTAAAGTGCTTGTGGTAGGAATCTGGGAATGATTTTTGTGGATACTACATTTGCGAGTTCATCTACAACGCGACCTGTATGCGGGGCTACTCTAAACAACAATTTCAAGTACATAAACAATAATATTCACAATTTTATTTTATTACCATCATTCGTGTTGAGTTTCATTCATATATATGTATTTACCCCCTTCTTTAAATTAGGTCTGGCAGCTATGGGATGAACTCCTACCACATGATCGCATACGAGCAATTCAAGAGAAATTGGCGGGATTCTTTCTTGACCACGTCATACATAAAGCCGGAGAATACCATGTGGAAATTGATATAGACATGAGATGTTAAGGATTGTAAGAGATCTTATATTGTATATATGTAGCTAGTAGCGTCAGATAGATATACAAAAACTTGTTGTTCGACCAATCTCTCGGAGAAAGAGAGGTCACTCCTCTCTATATATGTTCATGAAGATCTTGCGTAATTAATGGTTCCTTCATTTGCTTACTAGCTAGCGTGTGGAGTTCTCTCTATATGTATAGTAGCTAGCGTCAACCAAGCACGGAGAAACAGAGGACACTTCTCTCTATTAGCTAGCTAACACAATATGAAACCCCTCAATTAACCCTCCAAAACCCCCCTTAAAAAACAAAACCCCAGCTACTGCCAGATGTTGATGCGTGGATGCCTTTTGGTCCCGTTTGGTGTTACCAACCGGGACTAAAGGTCCTCCTGCCTGGGCGCCCCGCAGCGCCCAACGATGACATGTACCTAGGGTAGGGTCATAGGCCTGACCTAGATGCCCTACCCAAGGACACTACCCAAGCCCGCAACAAACACGGCTTATTCCATCACAAACAGCTCTCATGGATCAATTGTCTGCCACGTAGCGCACACGCAACTCTAATCTAATTCATGCTTGATGTCTCCGACATCGCTTGCACAATTCATCTTATTTGCCACGTATCACTATGCCGTCCTCTGCTCACGTCCCTCGGCAAGCTCTGCTCGCTGTTAGGCGCCGCGGCGCACTCTGTCATGTTCGTTGGCACGCTCTGCTCGCATTCGTCGACGCGCTTGGCTTGTGGACAACTTTTCCTTGAGGCGACCGTGGAGCGCTCTACTCGCGTCCCTCTGCGCGCGCTCTGCCAGCGGTTGGGCGTGCGCACGATCACGTCAAGGCCACCATATGCATGCGGTTGCGCCGCGTGTATTGCCACGCGATGCAGTTACGTGCGGCACGATGGAGTTATGCGCTGCAAATTAGAACTGCCATCAGGGCCTACCGATATTCCTGGTCGTCCGGCTTCCCCTTTAATTCCCGCGGCCATTATAACATTAGTATCTTCAACCCTTCAATCGCGCCCCACAACACAACAAGCACACCCACGACAACACATAGAGAGGGGATGTCTGGCGGCGCTCCAATGGAGTTCGGCGAGCATAGAGTGGAGACCCACGCGAGGGAGACAGATCTCTCGATGGTGTACACCATCGACCCGGCCATGGTGGACGACTACATCAACAACGTTGAACAATTGCTTGCTCAAGACAAGTACAAGGTGGTCGACATCGACCTCCAGTACACCGCCGGTCGTCCCGACATTGATCAGAAGGTTGCCGTTGCCCAATTGTGCGTGCGCCATCATGTCCTCATCTACCACTACTGCATGGCCACAGAGCCTTGCGACCGTTTCAATAGGTTTGTCAACAACACCGACTACAAGTTCTCCACGGTGGAAACCAAAGACGACGTAAAAGCGCTCGGTGTTACGGGCTTGGCCTGCAAGAACCTTGTCGAAACCCATGTCCACTACAGGGTCTGGGGCAGCACGAAGTAGGACTCCCTAGTCGAACCTGCCTCGGCCATCATGGACCCCTACTACGAAAAGATGAAGCAGGATGCCCAGAGAACAAGTCCCGTATCCTGGCACGGGGCCTGGATGCGGCAACTGGATGAACCTCACCTTAGGTTTACGGCCAAGAGCATGTACACATGCTACGAGATGCACAGGCGGATCGTTGACATGAGGAAGTGCCTCGTTACCCAAATCGACGACCCGGATCGAGCTACAAGCAGAGCAAGCATCACAAGAAGTAGATGATGATCAGATGATCGTTTATGCTAGTTAATCATGCATGTAATATATAGTTTACTATATTGGTGTGTGGAAATGTCATGTGTGTAGTAGCCACCTATGTAATTACGCATGTAATAATTTACTTTGGTGTGTGCAAATGCCATGGTTGTAGTAGCCACCTATGTAAGTGGATGTTCAATTTCCTTATGCAAGCATGTCCTTATAAGTGTATGTATATATATATGTTGTTGTTCTGTATGCAATCCCATCGCACAACACACACGTCTTATTAGCAGCAACCGTCTGTGTTATTATCGGTCTTCACACACATGTCTGATTACAGACCTGTTTGCCGCATATCACACACATCTTGTTAAGTTGAACCATTTCTATTCTCATGCCTCAACGCAAACAGTTCATCCAAGTGAACCGCATGCCGTATATCGCACACACCTTGATTTGGCTGACCGTTTATTTTGTGTTGCCTAATCACAAATAGTTCATCTGAGTGAACCATATGCTGTGAATCACACACGCCTTTATCTAACTGCCCGTTTCTTTTGTTCCTCCTCATCACAAACAGTTAATTGAACTGAACTGTATGCCCTTCATAACACACACAACTAAAACCTGAACCGTGTTTGATGCATCCGTCATCGCAAACGTTTTATACATTTCTGACGGTTTTCATACAGCACCGTTTGCGATTATTGCATCGCACACACTTTCTTGAAGGGTATCTGATCGTAGTGTCGCGTTAGCAGCATCCTGTAGTAGTGATGGTTGCTCCGGCAACTACGACGTATTTGAAGTGGTCAAAAACTCCCATAACATTCGACCAGTCCGATCACCCAGCTCACATTGCTACCCCGGGGCGGCAAGCATTGGTGGTCGACCCAGTCGTTGGGGGAACCCGACTGACGAAGGTTCTGATAGATGGTGGCAGTGGTCTGAACATTCTGTATGCTGAGACCCTCAGAGAGATGGGCATCCCGATGTCCAAGCTCAGCGAGAGCAACATGCGATTCCACAGAGTCATCCCAGGAAAGAAAGCCGATTCACTCGGTCAGATCACTATTGACGTGGTTTTCAGTGATTCAAAGAATTACCGCAAGTAAAAGTTGACATTTGAGGTCATGGATTTTCACAGTGCCTACCATGCTATTCTGGGCAGGTCTGCGTATGCTCGGTTTATGGCTCGACCATGTTATGTTTACCTCAAACTGAAGATGCCTAGTCCTAGAGGCGTGATCACGGTTACAGGGAATCGGTAGAGAGCAGAAGAGTACCTCCAGAAGGGCTAAAAAATTACCGATGAGCAGATGGCAGCGGCAGAGTGGGAAGAATATCAGAAGAATGCGGATCCGAGTGACTTGCTGCGAGCTAAGGAGCCTGCTTTAGAGTCTGTGTTTCAGTCGGCCGGAGAGACAAAACCTGTTCATATTCACCCGACTGATCCCAATACTGCTCTGACTCACATCTCAACTAGGAAGAAGCGCTCATCCAGTTCCTCCGTGAGAACTGGGACATCTTTGCATGGAAACCATCTGACATGCCGGGTGTACCTAGGGGACTGGCTGAGCACCATTTGCACGTCGATCCAAAAGCATAACCCTTTAAAGAGCATCTCCATCGGTCAGCCATGGAGAAGAGGAAGGCAATCGGCAAGGAGGTGGCTCGGCTTCTGATAGCTGAGTTCATCCATGAGATATACCACTTTGAGTGGCTCGCCAATGTTGTCATGGTCCCCAAGAAAGATAATTCACTTTGTATGTGTATCGATTTCAAGCACATCAATCGAGCCTGTCCGAAAGATCACTTCCCTCTCCCCCGCATCGACCAGATTGTCGACTCAACTGCGGGATGTGAGCGTTTGTCCTTTTTTATGCGTATTCCGGGTACCATCAGATCCAACTGTATGGGATCGATGAAATAAAAACAACCTTCATCACCCCATTCGGGTGTTTTTGCTATGTTACCATGCCCTTTGGTCTCAAGAATGTTGGCGCCACGTTCATGCGCATGATTCAGAAGTGCTTGCTCACTCAAATCAGTCGGAACATAGAAGCGTACATGGAAGATATCATGGTCAAGTAACGCAAATGTTCTGACCTATTGACTGACCTCACTGAAACTTTTGCCAACTTGAGAAGATACGATATCAAGCTCAATCCGTCAAAATGCACATTCGGAGTACCATGCGGAAAGTTACTTGGTTTCCTCGTTTCTGAACAAGGGATGGACGCAAACCCAAAAAAAGTTGGAGCTACTCTCCGAATGAAAAGCCCTGTGCGTGTGCATGATGTTCAGAAGCTTACAGGTTGTTTGGCTGCATTGAGTCGATTCATTTCTCGTCTCGGTGAAAAGGCATCGCCTCTTTACCGACTGATGAAGAAGTCTGACAAGTTCGAGTGGAATCCTGAAACCGAAGCAGCGTTTGTAGAGCTCAAAGCCCTACTTTCCACCAAGCCAGTGCTTGTTGCACCAATCAGCAAAGAGCCTCTACTACTATATATCATAGCCACTCAACAAGTTGTCAGCACAGTGCTCACAGTCGAGCGGGAGGAAGAAGGCAAGGCTTACAAAGTTCAACACCCAGTATATTACATTTCTGAAGTCTTGACTCCATCCAAGCAAAGGTATCCGCATTACCAGAAGCTTGTCTACGGGATTTATCTGAACTCGAAGAAATTTGCACATTACTTCGCAGACGACTCAATTTCAGTCGTCAGTGATGCCCCATTGTCAGAAATCTTGAATAACCAAGATGCAACCGGTCGAGTGGCCAAGTGGGCGATTGAACTCCTCCCTCTAGATATCAAATTTGAAGCGAAAAAGGCAATCAAATCCCAAGCAATAGCAGATTTCCTGGCCAAGTGGATTGAGCAGCAGCAGCTGAGGGAGTCCTGGATTAAGGGGTTCTCGGGCGTCCGGCCTATGTGACATGGGCCGAACTGATGGGCCATGAAGATACAAGATAGAAGACTTCCTCCCGTGGATGTCAAGCTTGGCATTCGGATATGAAGATTCCTTCCTCTGTAAACCGACTCTGTACAACCCTGGGCCCCCTCCGGTGTCTATATAAACCGGAGGGTTTAGTCCGTAGAGATAATCATAATCATACATGCTAGACATCTAGGGTTTAGCCATTACGATCTCGTGGTAGATCAACTCTTGTAACCTCATATTCATGAAGATCAATCAAGCAGGAAGTAGGGTATTACCTCCATCGAGAGGGCCCGAACATGGGTAAACATCGAGTCCCCCGTCTCCTGTTACCATCGACCTTAGACGCACAGTTCGGGACCCCCTACCCGAGATCTGCCGGTTTTACAACCGAAATTGGTGCTTTCATTGAGAGCTCCGCTGTGTGATACGTCTCCAACGTATCTACTTTTCCAAATACTTTTGCCCTTGTTTTGGACTCTAACTTGCAAGATTTGAATGGAACTAACCCGGACGGACGATGTTTTCAGCAGAATTGCCATGGTGTTATTTTTGTGCAGAAATAAAGTTCTCGGGATGACCTGAAACTTCACGGAGAATATTTTTGGAATTTATGAAAAATACTGTGGGAGTATTTCTTGAGCTTGCATGTCAAATTTATTGGGTCCCAAGTAGTTCTAATGCCTGATATAGTCTCTAGGCACTTGTGGGAGTAGTTGCTATCAATCTTGTTGAGTTTGGTCCACTTTTACTTTGAGTAACTAAAATTTCAGAAATTTTTCAGAGAAAGAAAATGATGAAGAGATTATTGAGGGGCTCTTCGAGCCTAAGCTCGAAGGATAAACAAAGTGAAGAAGATAAGAAGCCCAAATATAATCTCCCTCGCACCGCGGAGGCCTCACCGACTTCCTTCGCAACCAGATCAAACAGTATCTCCTACTCACTAGTATTTTGTGCAAAATCTTCATTTCCATGCTAGGAGATCACCACCTTTGGTGGATTTTTATTTATATGATGAGTTTAGGGAGATGTCCCTCTATGATTTTTGTGCGGTTTACAAGTTGCCTTTTGAGGGCAGCATCAAGGAACCACATCCTAGGGATGTAGCAGGATTTATTGATATGATTACTGTAGGGGAAACGAGAAATGTGTCAGAAGCAAGAACTACTAGCATACATTTCCCTGTTCTACATTACTATGCAATATTTGCTAGTAGATGTTTAATTGGCCGTGGGAACAGTGGTGGCCTCAGTGCTCCTGACCTCGCCATTTTGCGCCATGCTTTATTCCGTGATAGAACTTTCAGTTTAGGTGCTATGGTTGCTAAACAGTTGAGTCTAAACCGTACAAAGGGCACCATTTTTGGAGGTATCTTTTCTTCGCGTCTTGCTAAATATTTTGAGATACCTAATAGACACTATGAGAGCACAAGAAGAAAAGTTGCTGCCCCCTATTTTCTTAGATTATAAAAGTATGGTAGCACATGATTTTATTTGTGATGATAAGGAGAAGAGACTCATTTATAACCTGGTATTCAGTGAAAAGACTTGTCAGATTATTACCCTGTCTGCACCTTCTTTGTTTAACATTTATTCAGGCACATACATCGTCCTGCCCGTTGACATATATGCATACTGGGAGCAAACACGATCCCCAGAGCCTGAGCCAGAGCCATCTCCTGACCCATATCAGGAGTCTATTTATCAGTGGGATCCGCAAGAGCTCGCTAACCAGTGGCACCCTGAGGATCCTCCTCAGTACACTGGAGAGGGTCACTTTGATCCATGGGCATAGACCAACTTAGGCCAAAAGCCTAAGCTTGGGGGAGTACGTATCTCTCACCGACATTACATTCATGTTCACACACTCATTCTAGTTGTGGGTGCTCATACTTTTTCATTGTACTGTCCATGCTAGTTTATTTTCCTTTTTTATGCTTTCTTCTTGTGTGTTTGAAAAACCTTAAGAAAAACCAAAAACATACTTGTAGCTTTTAGCTAGTTTACTTTCCATGCTTGTAGTAGTAGTAATTAAAAGAAAACCCAAAAAGATTTCTCGTTCTTATTTTGCTTTTTGGGAGCTTTCCCGTGTAAATAGTTTATTTATTTTTCTTTTCTTTGGGGGTCGAGAGGAGAAGACCATGATGAAAATGTTGAAGTGGCTCTTATATGCATTATTGTTGATTTAACCAAGAGCCCATATTACCTTGTCTTCTCCCTTGTATTAAATGCTTGCAGATTCCAGCTTAGTCCAATGCACGTGCACTATTATTATTATCCACACCGTTTAGTTGTGCGAGTGAAAGGAAATAATGACGATATATGATGAACTGATTGAGATGAGAGAAGCTGGTATGAACTTGACCTATCTTGTTTTTGTAAATATGATTAGTTCATCATTCCTGATTCAGCCTATTATGAATTAAACATGTTTGCAATGACAAATAGAGATTGTACTTGCTTATGCCATGCTTAATTAGCTAGGAGTTTATAATGGTTTACCTTATGTGCCAACATGCTATTAAAATGGTTGTGATGTGGTATGATAGGGTGGTATCCTCCTTTGAACGATTCGAGTGGCTTGACTTGGCACATGTTCACGCATGTAGTTGAAACAAAATCAACATAGCCTCCACGATATTTATGTTCATGGTGGACTATATCCTACTCATGCTTCCACTCAGTGTTGATTAATTTTAATGCATGTTCATGACTGTTGTCGCTCTCTAGTTGGTCGCTTCCCAGTCTTTTTCTAGCCTTCACTTGTACTAAGCGGGAATACTGCTTGTGCATCCACTTCCATAAACCCCAAATGTTGTTCCATATGAGTCCACCATACCTTCCTATATGCGATATCTACCTACTGTTCCAAGTAAATTTGTATGTGCCAAACTCTAAACCTTCACATGAAATTATGTTTTGTATGCTCGAATAGCTCATGTATCAACTAGGGATGTCTATATCTTCCATGCTAGGTGGGTTATTCTCAAGAGGAGTGGACTCCACTCCTCACACACGAGAAAATAGCCGGTAACTGGGATGCCCAGTCCCATGCTTAAATCAAATAAAAATAATTGCAAACAAAACTCCCCCAGGATTGTTGTTAGTTGGACGGTACCCATTGTTTTGGACCAGCCGTGGAGTGTGCTTGTTGGTGGTGGGGAAGTATAAACTTTACCATTCTGTTTGGGAACCGCATATAATGTGTGTAGCATGGAAGATATTGAGATCTCTCAGTTGTTATGTTGATAATGAAAGTATACCGCTCAAAATATTATTCATCTCAATTTCAAAAACCGATCTCTGGCACCTCTACAAATCCCCGCTTCCCTCTGCGAAGGGCCTACCTATTTACTTTTATGTTGAGTCATCATGCTCTTATTGAAAAGCACTAGTTGGAGAGCACCGCTGTCATTTGCATCCATTACTATTAATTTATATTGAGTATGACTGGATCTCTTTTACCATGAATTACAATGTTTAGTCAGTCCTTGATCTTCAGAGGTGCTCTGCATTTATGTTTTGCGGTCTCAGAAAGGGCTAGCGAGATACCATATTGTCATATCATATTATGATTGTTTTGGGAAAGTGTTGTCATCTGAGATTTATTATTATTGCTCGCTAGTTGATTATGTCGTTGATATGAGTAAACATGAGATCTAAATGTTATTGTGAATATGGTTAGTTCATAATCTTTGCTGAAAACTTGAATGCTGGCTTTACATATTTACAACAACAAGAGCAAACAGAGTTTGCAAAAGTTTTTCTTTATCACTTTTAGTTTGTCAACTGAATTGCTTGAGGACAAGCAAAGGTTTATGCTTGGGGGAGTTGATACGTCTCCAACGTATCTACTTTTCCAAACACTTTTGCCCTTGTTTTGGACTCTAACTTGCATGATTTGAATGGAACTAACCCGGACTGACGCAGTTTTCAGCAGAATTGCCATGGTGTTATTTTTGTGCAGAAATAAAAGTTCTCGAAATGACCTAAAACTTCATGGAGAATATTTTTGGAATTTATGAAAAATACTGTCAAAAGAATCAAGACCAGGGGGCCCACACCCTGTCCACAAGGGTGGGGGCGCGCCCCTGCCTCGTGGCCCCCCTGGAGCTCCACCGACCTCAACTCCGACTCCATATATTCACGTTCGGGGAGGAAAAAATCAGAGAGAAGGATTCATCATGTTTTACGATACGGAGCCGCCGCCAAGCCCTAATCTCTCTCGGGAGGGTTCATCTGGAGTCCGTTCGGGGCTCTGAAGAGGGGAATCCATCGCTGTCGTCATCATCAACCATCCTCCATCACCAATTTCATGATGCTCACCGCCGTGCGTGAGTAATTCCATCGTAGGCTTGCTAGACGGTGATGGGTTGGATGTGATTTATCATGTAATCGAGTTAGTTTTGTTAGGGTTTGATCCCTAGTATCCACTATGTGCTGAGATTGATGTTGCTATGACTTTGCTATGCTTAATGCTTGTCACTAGGGCCCGAGTGCCATGATTTCAGATCTGAACCTATTATGTTTTCATGAATATGTGTGAGTTCTTGATCCTATATTGCAAGTCTATAGTCACCTATTATGTGTTATGATCCGTTAACCCCGAAGTGACAATAATCGAGATATTTACCGGTGATGACCATAGTTTGAGGAGTTCATGTATTCACTAAGTGTTAATGCTTTGGTCCGGTACTCTATTAAAAGGAGGCCTTAATATCCCTTAGTTTCCAATAGGACCCTGCTGCCACGGGAGGGTAGGACAAAAGATGCCATGCAAGTTCTTTTCCATAAGCACATATGACTATATTCGGAATACATGCCTACATTACATTGATGAACTGGAGCTAGTTCTGTGTCACCCTATGTTATAACTATTGCATGAGGAATCGCATCCGACATAATTATCCATCATTGATCCAATGCCTACGAGCTTTTCACATATTGATATTTCTTAGTTACTTTACCGTTGCCACTGTTACAATTACAACAAAACTGCTACTGTTCCTTTTGCCACTATTACCGTTGCTTCCATACTAATTTGCTA
This sequence comes from Triticum aestivum, assembly GCF_018294505.1. NCBI lineage: Eukaryota > Viridiplantae > Streptophyta > Magnoliopsida > Poales > Poaceae > Triticum > Triticum aestivum. The sequence goes on from NC_057807.1 coordinate 511,540,127, forward strand.
CTAAATACTTTGCTGCAGATATTAAGTTATCCAGGTGTGGTTGAATTGACAACTCAGCTGCTAATACTTGAGAATATTCTTTGGCTCCCCTTGTGTCGAATCAATAAATTTGGGTTCAATACTCTACCCTCAAAAACTTTTGCGATCCCCTATACTTGTGGGTCATCACTGTGTCATCGCCAAGAGGTTCGATGGCTCCGTCAATCATCTACAATGACGCTGCCCAGAGGGAGATCTTTCTCCCCGGCCAGATCTTCGTATTCGGCGGCTTCACACTGCGGGCCAACTCGCTTGGCCATCTAGAGCAGATCGACAGCTACGCCCCAGGTCACCAGATTAGTTTTGGAAATCTGGATTATGTTGCTGATATCTGAGGATACTTGATCTTCCAAGGGTTCACAACCCCAACCTCCGCTCTGGCCTTAGATCCGGAGCGCACCACCAGGTCCGAAGATGGCATTCCTGAGCCCGCCAGACTATCTGCGGCCATTGAGCCCAGTACGGGAGAGCCGGACTCTGCTCCAGACACCGGCTCCGAACCCTCAGAGTCAACATCGTGTGAGCTCGGCCCAGGAGTTTCCTCCCTGTCGTACTCCATGGACTCTTTTCTCCCTGGCCAAACCTTGCCTTCAAGTGAGGCTCTTGACTTAATGCGATCCCTCATTATTACAGAGGAGCAACATCCGAACTATGCCTAGCCTGGACTAGGGGCTATGGGCGGGGAATTTTACGTCCCACCCACCACCCACTTCATAGCCACTGTCGAGGACTTAACTGACATGCTTGATTAAGGCTCTGAAGACATCGACGGTATGGACGACGATGTCGGAGAGGAGCAGGCCCAGAACCCGCCGTTTACCGGACGCTAGACGGCCACCTCTTCCTACGACGTGTACATGGTGGACACACCCAAAGAGGGTAACGGCGATAATGAGACCAATCCAGTCGAGGATATGCCTCCTAAGACACGACCAAAATGCCGGCGTCTGCGGCGCCGTGCTAAATCATGCCGTGGAAAAGATAGCAATACCAGCACCAGAGAAAACAATACTTCGGATGACGCCGAGGACCAATAAGACCCCGTCGAGCCAATCTCCGAACAGGACGATCAGGATGATGAGCAAGTTAGCCCTGATGAACAGGCCGTAAATGAAGATTCGGAGGACAGTAAATTATCTTCCACCCTCCGAGGAGGAGGCGAGCCTCGGCGACAAAGACTTCATCATGCCTAAGGAGCTTTAAGCGCCGGCTAATAGCCACTGCAAGGAGCCTGAAAAAGAAGCAACAACTGCTGCAAGCTGATCAAGATCTACTCAATGACAGGTGGACTAATGTCCTCGCAACCGAGGAATACGGCCTCGAGCGCCCAACCAAAAGTTACCTGAAGCGTAAACTACTACCTCAATTCGACAACAAGGCACTTGAGCCCGTACCATCAGCGCATAACGCGGCTGACCGACCACCACGTGGCCAGGACAAAATGGCAACTCATGCCGAACACCAGCCCATACTAACTCACCGTAAAGGCCAAGACACAACAGCTCGGGGATATACATATGACCTGCGGCAGGACCTGGAAAATAGAGCAGGTCAAACCAGATCGATCTACGGATCGCGGGGACGCGCCCCGACGCGCGACGACGGCTATCTAGCCGGACGTAACAAGCATAACCACGTCCGGCCCAAAACCGCAGATGGACTCCATCTGAGCTACGTCGCGACTTGGCCCGATAAAGAGGCGCCGTGCACCCCCTCTGCTTCACTGATGAAGTAATGGAGCATGAATTCCTAGATGGGTTTAAACCCGTGAATATCGAATCATATGATGGAACAACATATCCTGCAGTATGGATTGAGGATTTTCTTCTCCATATTCATATGGCACGCGGTGATGATCATGTCATCAAATACCTCCCGCTCAAACTCAAGGTACCAGCTCGACACTGGTTAAATAGCATGCCTGAGAACTCTATTGGCAGCTGGGAGGACTTGGAAGACGCCTTCCCAAACAACTTCCAAGGCACATACTTCTGACCTCCGGATGCCGATGACTTCAGTCACATAGTTCAACAGCCTAGAGAGTCATCCAGGAAATTCTGGACTGGGTTCCTAACTAAAAAGAACCAGATTGTCGATTGTTCGAATGACGAAGCCCTAGGGGACTTTAAGCATAGCATCCACGACGAATGGCTCGCCCGACACCTCGGCCAAGAAAAGCCGAAGTCTATGTCAGCCCTCACGACACTTATGACCCGCTTTTGCATGGGAGAAGATAGTTGGCTAGCCCGTAGCAATAACACTACAAGCGAACCTGGCACCTAGGAAGCCAAAAATAACAACGACAAGCCTCGACACAACAGACACAAGCATCGAAACAACGGTAACAATACCGATGACATGGCGGTCAATGCCGGATTTAGTGGCTCCAAGTCCGGTCAGCAGAAGAAGCCATTTAAAAGAAACAATCCGGGCTCATCCAGCTTGGACCGAATTCTCGATCGACCGTGCCAATTAAATCCATGGCACCCCCGATAAACCCGCCAATCATACCAACATAAGTTGTTGTGTCCTTAAATAGGCCGGTAAGTTAAATACCGAGAACAAGGAGAGGGGGTCACCAAGCGAGGACGACGACGAGGAGCCCCGTCCATCGAACACAAGGGGACAGAAGAAACTTCCTGCCCAAGTCAAAACGGTGAGCATGATATACGCTACTCATATCCCCAAAAGGGAGCGCAAACGCACGCTGAGGGACGTCTATGCGATGGAGCCAGTCGCCCCAAAGTTCAACCCATGGTCTTCCTACCCGATCACTTTCGATCGCAGGGACCATCCGACCAGTATTCGACACAGCGGTTCTGCCACACTGGTCCTCGGCCCAATTATTGACAGATTCCACCTCACGCGAGTCCTCATGGATGGCGGCAGCAGCCTTAACCTGCTCTATCACTACACAGTTCACAAGATGGGAATCAATCAGTCAAGGATCAAGCCCACAAAAACTACATTCAAAGGAGTAATACCAGGTGTAAAGGCCTGATGCACGGGCTCAATCACATTGGAAGTTGTCTTCGGATCACCGGACAACTTCCGAAGCGAAGACATGATCTTTGATATCCTCCCCTTCCGCAGTGGCTATCACGCACTGCTTGGACGAACTGCATTTGCTTGATTCAATGCGGTGCGACACTATGCTTATCTCAAACTCAAGATGCCCGAACCACACGGTGTCATAACAGTCAATGGAAATACGGAATGCTCCCTCCGTACTGAAGAGCACACCGTGGCCCTGTCGGCGGAAGTACAGAGCGGCCTTATCAAGCAGAATATTAGTTCAGCGGCCAAGCTCCCGGACACTGTCAAACGAGTCTGGACTACTCCGCAGCATGACAGTCCAGGTCGTCATGAGTTCGACTAGCAATTCGGCCTCTGTCTCAGTCCCGACCAAATGGTGGCGTGCGTACCGCGCGTACATAACTACGCACTCAAGATAGCATGGGCAAAGAAGGAGGCATAACTCGATTATAGTCCATCATAAGGCTCGACCTTACTTGGACACACATACTTCACATTTTCATTTTTTTCCTTTTTAGGTCTCTCTTTGTCGCAGGCCCCTCACGACGGCCTGATCATCAATCCTTTCGAGGGATGGATATACCAAGGTGGCCAGTAGCATAGACGTGCGATGGAATATCTAGGTGGTCTTCTTGACGACCAGTCTACCTGTTTTCAGGACCCGCACGCAGCTCCCGCTTGGCCTCGTCATGTTAAATAGCCCTGTTGCTTATCGCACTATTTGTCCAAATATGCTTTGACGTATTAATTAAATTATAATGGAAATAGTTTGCGGCCCAAATTATGTGGCACTGGCTCACTACTTCATTTTATTTTTATTGATTGCACCCCTACATTTTGGTACGACTTAATTCGCCAGGGGATTCATTGCGCTCCATAAGATGGCAACAAGTCCGAACACTTTTTACAAGTATAGTTCGGTGCCCCGAATATAGCATTATTTGCATCGGCTCCGAATCATGTCTTTGGTCAAAAGGTGGGTTGCCCGGCTCCTGTGCTTGCTACCTTACATTCCGTCCTATCACCTAGGGTAGTAAAGGGAGAACTACTGCGATTGTATTTCTGGTTTATCCGGACAAACACCTCAATAGAGAAAGCCGAAAAACTGTCTGTCATGATGCGGCGAGAGCTGGTCAGCTTTTTGGAGGCTATAAATCTTTCGTAATTTTACCTGCATTAGGCGATGGATCGGCCTTCACCCGATCAGGTGTCTACAACACCCTAGTCCGGATTAACAAATATTAAGTAGGGGTTGCACCTACATTCCTATTTTCAAGCTCCTATGGCTAAGTGAGGGTGATAAAGCCACATAGTCTGATTGCCTGGTTCACTGCGCTAAACACCTCCTTCAAGGACCAAACTCTTGGGTCAAGTGTGTTTAGGTTCCATCCCGAACACCCCCGTACTATCTACGTGGGGGCTGAAGCCGACGACTGGCCAACTCTCATATTTAATAAACGGCCGCATAGGACAGGATATTTTCACATAACAAACAAGCATTATATTACATATCAGCCTTGTTTCATAATACATGACGGGATAATATGACTATATTCATTCAAAGATAATGTCTTTCGTACACTGGCCCTCTATAATGCGGGACCCCTCCAGGACATCTTCAAAATACCGCTCGGGCGTGGGGTGCTCCTTGCCCGCTGGCGGTCCCTCGGTTGCGAGCTTGACGGCGTTAATCTTCGCCCACTGCACCTTGACACGGGCGAAGGCCATCCACGCACCTTCGATGCAGACCGACCGCTTGATGGCGTCAAGCCGAGGGTACGCATTGACTAGCCGCTTCACGAGCCCGAAGTAGCTGCTAGGTATGGCTTCGGCAGGCCATAGACAGATTATCAAAACCTTCATGGCCAATTCGGCCACCCTATGTAGTTCGGTCAGCTGTTTCAGCTGATCGCTAAAGGGCACCGGATACTCTGGCGCAAGGTATTGTGACCAGAACAGCTTCTTTGTTGAGCTCCCTTCTTCGGCTCGGAAGAACTCTATAGCATCAGCAATACTACACGACAGATCCGCAAACGCTCCTGGAGAACTCCAAATCCGGGTCAGTAAGAGATGCCTTTTCTTCACAAATTTGCTCTGCATAGTAAAGGCCTTACCCACCATGATCTTCTTGGCCTCCTAGATTTCCTGGAGGGATTCCTGGGCCTCAACCCGGGCCTCTTGTGCGCTTTGGCGGGCCTTAGCAAGTTCGGACTCTTGGTCCGTAATCTTGCGCTGCAAGGACTCGCATTACTTTACGGCGTCCTGGAGCTCCTGCTGGAGCTCCTCGACCCTCACCTCGTGCTTCTTGCGGGCGGCTTGTTCCTATGCCGCTCTCTTCTGGGCGGCGGCCTAGCACGTCTTTGAGGGTCTCCACCTCGGTCGCAGCCCCTACAAAATATCATGATAATATGATCAGCACAAACAATTCATATCTTTCTAAGATCTGAATATGCCATTGCATACCTTGCTTGTCCTCTAGCTGCTTTTTCACGCGGCCGAGCTCTTCCTCGACCCACTCCAGACTCTGCTTCAATCTGGAGACTTCGGCAGAATGGGAGGTCGCAGCTAGCAGCGACGCCTGCTTATTTATATAGACTTGTATGGTTAGTCTCCTGCGGCAATTATTTGACCCTCTGTCCGGCTTTTCCTTTCAAACACCGGATAGAGTCTCAGGGGCTACTGTCTATACTATGGCATTCTTTTTGTATAACTATGTCACATACCTCGAAGCCTGTTAGAAGGCTGACGCAGGCTTCGGTCAGTCCGCTCTTGGCAGACTACACCTTCTCAATCACCGTACCCATAAGGATACGATGTTCCTCCACAATGGAAGCACCTCGCTACACTTCTAGTAGAGTATCCGGTGCATCTGGATGGACAGAGGTCACTGGCGGGATAGGCGCACCTCCTTCTGTCAAAGGAGGCTGCTTACCTGATTCTGGAGACGTACGGGTCTCCGAAATAGTATTCGGCTGGGTGCCGAATTGAATGTGGCCCATCGTCTGTTGCCAGGGGGTCTGCTCCCCCATGTGTCTGGTGGACGAGGTATTATCCCCGGGCGCCATCTTTATGGTCTCCTGTGCCTCTCCCCGGCATGGGACGGTCCTTCGGGACAACACTTCGGTGTCATCCGTAACCTTGGGGGAGAAGGCCGGCGGAGGCGACCCGCTGTCCATCACATTGGGATCCAGCGAATTCCCCGAAGATGAGGATCGCTGGGGGTGGGCGTGAGCCAGACTACAGTGCATGGTTTGACATGTTAAATACCACGAAGTAAAGTAGTTGAATATATATATATATATATGTAGGCATGAGTGCTTTTGAATACTTACTATTCGTCCAGGGGCTTCGGCCTGGGATGCCACTCAGAGCTACTATCGGTGTCTAGGGCGGAATTATCCGCAGTAGACACCTTCTTCCCTCTCTTGGACGCCTCTGCCTCCAGGTTTGTGGAGGCCGCCCTTTTCTTCCTCCCCCCTCAAGGGGGGAATGGCTTTCCTCCTCCCCCCTCCTCGTCGTTCTCGGCGGGTGAGGAGTGGGTTTCGGTTTCTTCGAACGATTCTTCTGAAGTACCTTTACGACGGAGGCCACTTCTGATCTCCTTGGCCTTCTTCTCTGGGGCCTTGTAGGGCGTCGGAACCAGCATCTTCGTCAGAAGAGGGTGTTGGTGTCAAAACCGGCGGATCTCAGGTCGGGGGTCCCGAACTGTGCGTCTAAGGCTAATGGTAACAGGAGGCGGGGGACACAATGTTTACCCAGGTTCGGGCCCTCTCGATGGAGGTAATACCCTACTTCCTGCTTGATTGATCTTGATGATATGAGTATTACAAGAGTTGATCTACCACGAGATCGTAGAGGCTAAACCCTAGAAGCTAGCCTATGATTATGATTGTGCTTGGTCCTACGGACTAAACCCTCTGGTTTATATAGACACCGGAGGGGCTAGGGTTACACAGAGTCGGTTACAGAGAAGGAGATCTACATACCCGAATTGCCAAGCTTGCCTTCCACGCAAAGGAGAGTCCCACCCGGACACGGGACAATGTCTTCAATCTTGTATCTTCATAGTCCAACAGTCCGGCCAAGGTATATAGTCCGGCTATCCGAGGACCCCCTAATCCAGGACTCCCTCAGTAGCCCCTGAACCAAGCTTCAATGACGATGAGTCCGGCGCGCAGATTGTCTTCAGCATTGCAAGGCGGGTTCCTTCTCCGATTACTCCATAGAAGATTTTAAACACAAGGATCGTGTCCGGCTCGGCAAAACAAATTCCACATACCACCATAGAGAGTATAATATCCCACAAATCTAATCTGCTGACAACTTTTAATAGCGTGATATCACGTCGCGGACCGGTTTTTATACAAATTGTTTTTCCCAGCCTGCTACTACACGTACTGCGAGGCGGTTTTATTGGCATGTCTTGTCGAAGCAGAGATCGTGTCCCCTTATCACGGGATTCTCATCAGTACGGGCGTGGGTAACCCAATCATGCTATTAGTATGACTCCTCGGCTTTAGGCAAGTTCCAAGCGGTCACGTGAAGGACGCTTGATATTCACCCTCTTTGTAAAGAGGTTCAGACCCGTCCTTTTCTTTCCACACCCAATCCTTCCCTTCCCCTACCTCGAGTTCCAACACCCAAGGTTCAGGCTAAGCGCTTCGGACCTTCAATCATGTCCGGATCCAACCTTCAAGGCCGGTGGATGACCTCTTCTGTCATAGAGGAGGACATCAAGAAGCTTAGGGAGGCTAGGTATTTGACCGCCGAAATCCCCCACAGGCTACCTGCTCAAGGGCAGGTTATCCCCACTCCCAAACCCAATGAGAGTGTCGTATTTGTTTCCCACTTCCTTTGAGGGCTTGGCTTTAGTCTTGATCCCTTCGTAAGAGGCCTCATGTTCTATTACGGGCTAGATTTCCATGATCTAGCTCCAGATTCCACCCTTCACATCTCGTCGTTTATCGTTGTGTGTGAGGATTTCCTCCGCATTACCCCACACTTCGGCTTATGGCTCAAGACCTTCAATGTGAAGCTGAAGATGATTAATGGACGACACGCAGAGTGCGTAGGCGCTATAATAAGCAAGGGTGTCCATGCTCTATGGCCAAAAGGTTCCTTCTCAGAGGTGCCCGACTTATGGCAATGGGAGTGGTTTTACATCACTGCCCCCCGGGGTACAAAGTGGGTGGCCGCCCCAGCCTATCGCCCAGGCCCTCCACCCCAGCTGGCGTCATGGGTCAACAAAGGGCTGGACTGGGGCCCAGTTAATGATGTGCTGACATTGCAAAGCCGCATCCGAGATCTCCTTAGGAGGGACGTCAGTCTCGTCAAAGTAATACAAGTAATGCTGGTTCGTCGGGTCCTTCCATGCCAACATCCACCTCTCCGTATGTGGGAGTTCAACCCGGAAGGACCGCGAACTATTCAACACTTCTTCGGCATGACACTCGAAGGGATATATGGATTGTTCTTTGGATCACAAATAAAGTGTCTGGACACCACCGAGGATGCGGGTCTCAACTACAATCGTCCAGATACCCAAGTAAGTAATTCCGCGACCGAACATGTTGTCTTTATATTTGTCACAACATTATTCCGAAAAATTACCCTTGGTCGGGATTGGATAAGAAAGGCGGAGAGGATCAGGTGTTCGGCCCCCTTCCCGAAGGCTCGCCGGATCCTGTACTAACCAGGATGCTTGAGCGCGCACCCTATCAAGTGACATCAGGAGAAGATGGAGGGAGGAATAGAGAAGCCGAGAGCGGGCTTCATACATCACACATCCAAACCAGGGGAATTAGTACCTCCACAAAGGAGGATGATCGGGGAGGTGAATCTAAAATCCCCTCTCCCCACAGGAAGAAAAGGGGCGCCCCTGAAGATTTGGAAATGGAGGCTTCCAAACGAGGGAAGAAATCTTCGCCAAGGGCCCCTGCCCCAGAGGGCGTCCTTACCGCACAACGCCCGCAAGGGGGCCAGCCGTCAACTAAGCCGTAAGTGAACGAGGGTATTTTGGTAAACATATCCTGCTTTTTCTCTGAGAATAACAACCGAGACATATGCTTTGCAGTCCGGCTCATGGCCCTTCCCAACAAAGTTCGTCTTCGGGGGATCTTCTTCCGGAGATGATGGAAAGTGAAACACCTCCCCCTGCTTCCCCGCCTCGTGAGACGGTCAACCCTGAGGTGTCGTCGCGGAGGATTTCTCCTGATCCGTGAAGGCCAGAAGGTAACTCTTCAGCCGCCCGAAGTCCGGGGTTCTCGACTCCTAAGGAGACCAACAGAAAAAGCTCGGGACTATCCGGTGTACAACCGGACACATTGATGGGTCTTTTGGAGCAAGCGGCTATCTTAGAGGCACATCGTACCTTTATGGGTACGGTGGTTCAGAGGATTTCATCCGCCAAAAGCGGGTTGAATGAAGCTTTTACGAGCCTCCTAAGAGGCTTTGAGGTACACAAAGTAATATATATATTTGACTGTACCACACACGCTAGGTGTGCCCTGAGACTCTGGTTGCCGTCCAGAGGCGGCAAACAGAGGACCCTAGTCCCAGGTAATGATCGCCCTGCTTTCATGTGTAGGCGGCTGAGGGTCCGGCGGCTGACCGGACTGCTGATTTTGTCGAACTGAGGCGGCAGCTTGACGTGGCGGATGCTGACATCGCGCTTGTGAACAAGCCGCTTGACGAGGCGCAGGGTATGTATTTTCGGGTGGTCATCAAATATTAAGAGGAGCATGATGCTAGTATCTATAATATGCTTTGACTGTAGATGGAGCTGCCGCCGTGGAGACCCTTCGAGGAGAACTTGCCCGAGCCAAGGAACAAGCCAGAAGAAGTGATGCAGCCGCCCTGAAGGTAGCTGAAGATTTAAAAGCCGAACAGGCTGCTCATCACCAGAGCGAAGAGAAAATAGCCAACATGGCTCTTGAGCTGGAAAATGTCGCCAACCGCTATGAGCTCCTCAAAAGGGAAAGCCAGGCGAAAGCAGCTGACTTGAAGAAGGCCTTGGAAGCAGCCAAGGAAACGCGCTCTAGAATCAGAGCGGCGCGGGAGGAGCTTCGCCAAGCCGGAGATATCACGACTGGGAAGCCCTTCCTATTGCGGACGAAGTTCGGCGATCCGAACTATGCCCCTGTGGATCAATTATGGAGTGCTGCAGATGCATACTTGGACTTAGCAAAGAGTGCTACTGATGCGGCTGAGTATTTCAAAGATCAGAAGGATCATGAGGTGGAAAGGTTGTTCGGGTCGCAGTGCAGTGCTCCAAAGCGTCCGCTATTGTTAAGTGAACAAATGGCCGAGTGGGCCGAGCTCCATAGGTTGTCCGGGCTTGCCATGAGGTCTGTCGTTGGATCCTCTTTGGCCGAAAAAACCAAGTCCGAAAAGTTATTTTGGGTTAGTGCAATGATTTCTTCATGTTGTGCCGCATATCGACGCTGTAAAGAGTTCGGCGTGCATAGAGGGTGCGCGGATGGCTCTTGCCCATGTTAAGACATATTGGGCAGAGATGGAGGCCACTGCTATTGCAACCAGGGGTCCGACCGGAGGCCAGGACTTGCCCGAGCACTATTTTGGAGAAGTCCTAGAAGGCGCCCGTTTAATAGAGGCTCAGTGCTCGAAGAGTACCATGTTCGAGTGACATGTATCTTGGTTGTAAAAACAATGCTATTTTGATTATAAAGGCTGTATTTATACTTTTGCCCGTAAAGTATTATAGTGCCTCATGTGCGGCCGTTTATGTATGTTTGTATATAACCTGAAAGATTGCAGTCGCCGGCTTCAGCCCCCACGCATATAATGCGGGGGTGTTCGGTAAAGCGCATAGGCACACTTGATCCAACGCCTTGGTCCGTTAAGGAGGTGATAGCGCGGCGAACAAGGCAATCAGACTATATAGCTTTAACACTTTCACTTAGCCATAGGAGTTTGACGGTGGGGCTACTATATAGCCCCTGGTACGTTTGCGTTCATCCGAATACGGTGCGCGTACGTACATGACCGGGAAACGGTCCTTCGTTAATGTGGAGGAATCGCGAAGATTCTGCTGAGTCATCGAGTGGTTGACCAGTCTCGCGCTATATCATGACAGTCAGTTTTCGGCTTTCTCTACTGAGGTGCTCATCCGGATGAACCAGGGTACAATCACAGTAGTTCTTCCGGTGCCACCTTAGCCTATAGAGCGGAATGTAAGGTAGCAAAACACGGAGCCAGGCAAACCCAACTTTTGACCAAAGGCATGATTCGGAGCTGATGCATATAAGGCCAAACTCGCGATGCCGAACACTCCCTAAGGTATTCGGACTTTACAACATATACTGGGCTGAGTAACGCCCTCGATAATGAGCCCTAAATTTCCAGGTACATGTATTAATCTGGCGTGACGAAATGCCAATAATGCCAGTATCCCTCTCGGTTGTGTGAAGTGCCCGGAGGGTGTGAAGCAACAAGAGACATTAAAAAGGTTTGCACAGGGTCTTAATCTAAAAAGAAACCTTTGGACAGGGCCCTGCTGCACGTCTGCGCCTTTATCTCCGTTGTGCCGTATCCTGAAGGGGTGTAGCACGGTGATCATCTATAAAAAAGAGAAACCTAGGTGAAATAATCTGGTGTGATCGTGCGAAAAGTTGGTTATTCTTAATGAACCATGAAAATTCAATCTATTGTGTATGAATACGGTCGAGCCGAACTATGGACCCTTTTACGTGCGGGCAGCGCCTAGCACCACATGTGGGGGCGTGTCCGCTGACCAAGCTCAGGTTTATTTGGGCTGCTACAACTACTGGTGTGCCGGACACGTCTAGCCGTGTCCGTGGTCTTGACGACCGATCATTTATTCGGGTTGGGGAGGCCGTTTAGTGGTTTGGCTATTAGAGCCGCGACATATTCTTCTGCACGCAGAGAACGCTCTGTATTTTCACTAATTGAGATGACGCCACGTGGACCAGGCATCTTGAGTTTAAGATAAGCATAATGCGGAACTGCATTAAAACGAGCGAAGGCCGTTCTTCCGAGAAGTGCATGGTAGCCGCTTCGGAATGGAGCGATGTCGAAGATTAGTTCTTTGCTTCGAAAGTTGTCAGGAAACCCGAATACAACCTCTAATGTTAGCAAGCCCGTATAGCGGGCCTCTGCACCTGGTATTACTCCTTTAAAGGTAGTACTGCTTTGGATAATTCTTGATGGGTCTATCCCCATTTTGTGGACAGTGTCCTGATATATTAGATTGAGACTACTGTCGCCATCCATAAGGACTCGGGTGAGATGGTATCCGTTAATTATTGAGTCGAGTACCAAGGCAGCCGAACCTCCATGTCGGATACTAGTCGGATGATCCCTGCGATCGAAAGAGATCGGGTAGGCCGACCATGGGTTGAATTTGGGGGCGATGGGCTCTACAGCGTATGCGTCTCGGAGTGCATGTTTGTGCCTCCTCTTTGGTATGTGCGTTGCGTAAATCATGTTCACTGTTTTGACCTCTGGTGGAAATTTCTTCTGTCCCCCAGTGTTCGGCTGGCGAGGTTCGTCCTTGTCTTCACTTGGCTGCTCCTTCCCTTTGTGTTCGGCGTTCATCTTGTCGGCCTGCTTGAAGACTCAACATTCTCTGTTGGTGCGATTCGCAGGTTTCTCGGGGGTGCCATCTAGAATTTTGTTTAGGCTGGACGGTCCATCTCTGATGCCTTTAAATGGCTTCTTCCGCTGACCGGGTCGAGAGCCCCTGAATTTTGTCTGGGTTGTCCTTATTATTTCAACGCTTATTTTTATTGCGTCGTGGCTTTCCATTGCCGTCCCTGACTTCGGATGTGCCTGGGTCGTTGGTACCACTGCGGGCCAAGCAACTGTCCTCGCCTGCGCAAAAGCGGGTCATAAGGCTTGTGAGGGCTGCCATTGTCCTCGGCTTTTCCTGGCCAAGGAGTCTGGCAAGCCATTTGTCCCGCACACTATGCTTGAAAGCCGCTAAGGCTTCGACATCCGGGCAGTCGACGATTTGATTCTTCTTAGAGAGAAATATGTTCCAAAGCTTTCGGGCTGACTCTCCGGGTTGTTGAATATGTGACTTAGATCATCTGCATCCGGAGGTCGGATATAGGTCCCTTGAAAATTAGCCCTGAAAGCATCCTCAAGTTCTTCCCAACTTCCAATTGAGTTTTCGGGGAGGATTTTCAACTAGTGCCGAGCTGGTCCTTTCAACTTGAGGGGCATATATTTAATGGTGTGGAGATCATCTCCGCGAGCCATGTGGATGTAAAGAATAAAGTCCTCAATCCAGACCGCAGGGTCTATCGTTCTGTCGTATGCCTCTATGTTTACAGGTTTAAATCCCTCTAGGAATTCATGATCCAGCACCTCATCGGTGAAGCACAGGGGGTGCGCGGCACCCCTGTATTTGGATATGTCATGGCATGCTTCCGACGGTTGTAGTGTTCGGTTTTGATTCCGAGCTGTTTTTCGATCAGTATAATCATTTGGGCGGCCCTGGTCCTGTGCCGGACCATGCTTCCTAGACCCATAGATGGACCTGGCCATACCGGCTTTTTTGTCCAGGTGCTCACGTAAATCGTGCACTGACTTGTGTGCGGCGTTATTAGCCGCCCCATCGCGGCCACGGGGTGGTCAGTCCGGTTGATCGGCCGTATTATTGTTCGGCGGTATGGGCTTTATATCCTCGTTGTCGAATTCAGGCAGAAGCTTGCGCTTTGGGTAGCTCTTGGTGTGGCGATCGCCGCCGTATTTTTCGTGAGTGTCGAGCACTTTGTTCCATCTTCGGTTGAGCGTATCCTGCGCGGACTTAAGCCTTTGCTTCTGCTTCTTCAAGCTCCTCGCGGTGGCGATAAGCCTTTTGCGGAGGTCTCCTTGTTCCAAGTGCTTTTCCGGGATGATGAATGCATCATCGCCCGTACTATTCTCCTCTGCGGAGACACGTTTATGAGTTTTATCTCCGTCGTCGCTATGATCGGACAGCGGCCCCGGACTATGTTCGGTGTCCCCTGGCTCATCCTGCTCCATCACTAGGTCCATGGGGTCATCGTTTCCTTTGGAGTCGACCGGGGTAATATTTCTTCTTGCGCTGTTATCGCTGTTTTTACTGTGGCGGGATTTGGAGCGGTGCCGACGTTGTCGCTTTGGTTGCTAATCAAGGGGATTATCCTCCGTTGCATTCTTCTGTTCCTCACCGTTGTTTTCTCTGAGTGTATCCACCATGTATATATCATATGATGACGTGGCTGTCCAGCACCCTGTGGGCGGTGGTTCCTGTTCTTCTCCGGCATCATCGTCCATACCGTCGATGTCTTCGGAGTTGAAATCAAGCGTGTCGGTTAAATCGTGGATAGTGGCTATTAAGTGGGTGGTGGGTGGGTAATGAATTTCTTCGTCGTCCGCTCCCCACTCAAGCCGGACATAGTTCGGCCTGGAATCCCCTGACAGGGAGAGAGATTTCAATGAATTTAGCATGTCACCCAAGGGTGAGTGCTGAAAGATATCCACGGAGGTAAGCTCCATGATCGGTGCCCAATCCGATTCGATAGGCACGGACGTGAGCGGTTCGGAGCCTATGGACGGAAACGAGTCCGAGGGTCCGATGACACAGACCTCGTTGGAAGTGAGATCTTTGTTCGGCTCTGTCGCCGATGAGTGTGCGGCCTCTATGGCATGGTCCATCCACCCATCCTCGGATGGCATGATCTGCTCCAGATTAAGAGTCGGGGCAACCGCAGGTGTGATCTCCTGAACAGCGTCCAATGGCAGATCTAAGTCATACTCATCGTGACTGTTCGGCACACCTTCCATGGGCTCGAATCCGTCGAAGATCAAGTCTCCATGGATGTCGGCAGTATAGTTCAATCTTCCAAACCTGACCCGATGGCCAGGGGCATAGCTATCGATCTGCTCAAGATGGCCAAGCGAGTTGCCCCGCAGTGCGAAGCTGCCGAATACGAAGATCTGCCCGGGGAGGAAAACCTCACCTTGGATCGCATCATTGTGGATGATTGAAGGAGCCATCAAGCCTTACGGCGACGACATAGTGGAACTCTCAATGAAAGCACCAATGTCGGTGTCAAAACCGGCGGAGCTCGGGTAGGGGGTCCCGAACTATGCGTCTAAGGCTAATGGTAACAGGAGGCGGGGGACACAATGTTTACCCAAGTTCGGGCCCTCTCGATGGAGGTAATACCCTACTTCCTGCTTGACTGATCTTGATGATATGAGTATTATAAGAGTTGATCTACCACGAGATCATAGAGGCTAAACCCTAGAAGCTAGCCTATGATTATGATTGTTCTTGGTCCTACGGACTAAACCCTCTGGTTTATATAGACACCGGAGGGGCTAGGGTTACACAGAGTCGATTACAGAGAAGGAGATCTACATATCCAAATTGCCAAGCTTGCCTTCCACGCAAAGGAGAGTCCCACCCGAACACGGGATGAAGTCTTCAATCTTGTATCTTCATAGTCCAATAGTCCGACCAAGGTATATAGTCCGGCTGTCCGAGGACCCCCTAATCCAGGACTCCCTCAAAGGGATCACTGGATCTTCTTGCAGCGGAGCCGGACACTAGATCCGCTCCACCTTCTTTGTCCAGCCCTGAAGAGACAAAATGGGGAAGCTTAGACGTCTTCCTTGAATATACGGGTGGAGGATACACCTTGAAATATGGAAAACTCACCAAACTGGCTGGATGAGTCAAGGCATGACCACGGTCTTCGGTCGTCTCCGGCCACGACTGATTTGCCTTGAATAGCACCTTCCGGATGCCTTCGTGCCCGACGTCGAAGAATCGTTGCAAGGTCTGGTGCTCGGCCGGATCGAACTCCCACAAGTGGCAAGTTCGGCGTTGGCAAGGAAGGATCCAGCAAACGAGCATCACCTGGATCATGTTGACGAGCTTAATGTTCTTGTCCATCATGTTGACGAGCTTAATGTTCGGCGTTGGCAAGGAAGTTGCAGCGCTGTCTGCTCGTCCGACGAAGCCCAGTCCAGGCCCTTCTCCAGCCAGGAGGTGAGCCGCATCGAGGGCCCAGACTTAAAATCAGGAGCCACAGCCCAGGTGGTGTCATGGGGCTCTGTGATGTAGAACCACAGTTGTTGCCACCCTTAGACGGTCTCCATGAAGGTACCTTCCACTACAAAAAAAATACACTTCTGTGATGATACATGTTTGTCATAGTACGCCGTGTTTTTTATCATGCATGTACATCCATGACGATTTTATGACAGAATCAAGATAGTCATACATGTGCTGTCGTAGAAGTGTTCCATGACATTACCAAAATTATCATCACAGAAGTTTCCACTTCCATGACGATAAATCGCACGTCACAGAAGTGCTTTCGTCAAGGGTGACCGACACGTGGCATCCACCGTAACAGAACGCCGTTAAGCTATCAGGTCGGGTTTTGGATTGGATAACCCGTTAACAGCCCCGACCTATGGGGATTTTCCATGTGTAAAATCATCATTGGCTGGAGGAAACACGTGTTGGCTCATCGTTGGGACAGATGTCATCCACTCATTGGACAGAAGGCGCCTATGATACGTCGACATGTGGCACGGCCCATCAAGTTTAAATGGGCCGGCCCAACTAAAGGCCCACAAGATTTTGCGGACCATAATGGGCCGGCCCAGCTAAAGGCCCACGAGATTTTGCGGACCATAATGGGCTGGCCCAGCTAAAGGCCCATAAGATTTCATGGGCCATAATGGGCCGGCCTAGGTAAAGGCCCAAAAGATATTTGTGTGTCATAATGGGCCGGCCCAGGTAAAGGCCCACAAAATTCTTGCGGATCATAATGGGCCGGCCCAGCTAAAGGCCCACGAGATTTCGCCAACATTAATGGGCCAGCCCAGCTATAGGCCCACAAGATTTTGAGGACCCTAGTAGGCCGACCCATTAACTGGCTGCCATGTTTTGGGCCAAATGCCAGCCCATATTTTATTTGGTCCATTAATGGCCTGCCACGTTCTGGGCCTAATAATGGCCCATATGAGATCCGGCCCGTTAAAAGCCTCCCACGTTCTGGGCCAAATCACGGCCCAGATCAGGTATGGCCCTTGAAGAGGCTTTGGGCTCAATTATGGCCAGTATCAGATTCAGCCCGTTAACTTGACGCTATGATGTTGGGCCCACTTGCTAAAGTCCCATTTAGTAATTCGGCTTGATATTAGTTTCGGCATGTTAAGGGATGGTTTAACATTTCGGCCGGATATTAATTTCGGCCTGTTAAAAGCCTGTCATGTTGTTGGGCCTAACTACAGCCCGGTTTGCATCCGGCCTACTCGCAGCCAATATCTGATTGGGCCAAACAAGGACCGAGATAACTTTGGCCAGTTAAAAGCCCGCGAATTGATTCGCACAATCATGGGTCGGGGTCCATTTTGGGCTGCTGCCGGCCCGTGAGCTATTCGGCATGTTTCAGACCAAACCTACTTCTCAGCCTCCTAAAAGCCCATTGAGTTTTCTGGCGAAAAGAGGGCCGGGGATTACTCGGCCTATTAAAGGCCCGAAACTACTAGTGGGCCAGTTTGACGGGGCCCATAATGCGGATCATACATCGTGATTGCATGACGGCCCGATTATTTACCATAATTTTACGGTTTGGCCGGTTTACTGCAAAGACAGGATATATATACAGTAAAATAACTGTAGCATCTTGAATAAAAAAACCAAGACTATACAATGAAGAAATTACGGCATATTACATCCACTAGGCATCAAAGTTCGCCACTATGATAATAAAGCACAATCAGACAGCAGATTACATACACTGGGCATCAAAGATCGCCACCAGTGCAAATAAACACGCCGACAAAATAATATACAAAACCGACAGCACTTCAATAGAGTTCAAGAAAGGTTAGCCCTGCTGGGGAGCTGCAGCGCAAGCAGCTGAGCAAGATGATGAGGTTGTGCTTGTTCAACACTTATATCTTCCTCACTCTGAAAGATAAACAAGCAGACAGATGACAGGTTTTGCACATAAAAGTATCAGTGCTGACAATTCATCACATTTCTTACTAACGAATAAAGTGACACAGTTTAAAATTGCATTAACACAATATGGTATTGTTCAGGTCAAGACATGGCAGGAAATGACATTGTGAAGGAGTTGGCAGCTTCACAACACCACTGGATTACAGATCAAGAACTCATAAGTATCAATGGTTAGTGTGATGTCAATTTATCCCATTTCAGATTTCCAAATAAAGAGATGGTTTAAATAATAGTAGAATGATATGACATTGTTCATAGTTAAGACAATGAAGAATATGACATTGTGCTGTAGTGGGTAGGTTCACCACACCACTGGATTACGGATGAAGAACAGAAGCATACATGAAGTGCAAAAGAAGATCACTTGCTCTGTATAGTTTAATTTACATGGTATGAAGAAGGAACTTGGTTGTACAACTGAAAACTTAAATTGAGAAGGACAAACTTTTGTTTATGAACTACATAATAAACTTTAAACATGCAATTTGATGCAAACACCAAAAATAAACAGTTGTTGCAGCCATGCCTAACCAAATATACACAACAAATTTTGAAGGCTTGATAAGGACAAACTTACATTACTGGTGAAGACAGGCTCTATAAAGCCTTTGTCCATGCTAATGGGGGGGGCAATTCAAGAAGTTTACCACAGAATCTTCTTCATAACCATTGCCTTTATTCCACATTTTGTTAAGAGTAAATATAGATGTGATAATATATGAAAAAATGGAGAATATTTAAGATAAGATGAAGAATGATGCTACATAACCAAGTAGCTATAAATGTATGTCCAGCAATACAGGCAAAAGGCACAGCCAAGAGAAATGCACAGCTAAACTTCTTCAGTACCAACCTTATGGTAAGAGTAAATATAGATCTGATGTGTAGAAAATGGAGGACAAAGGAAAATAAGCTGCAGCGTGATGGTACATGAACAACTATGTGTCAATATAAGTGCACTGATAAAGGACAACATGTACTTACAAGAACAATGCAAAGCTAAAAAAATTCATTGGCATTGGATATATTCTACACTAATGTAACCATTCATACAGATCAGATAATTTGGAGCAAACAATTGATAAGCAAGCTATCATGCATACTGCTGTCACATAATGAACCAGGTATGTATGCAAGTACAGTGATACAGGACAACATGTACTAACAAGAGCAAAGCAGCGGGCAGCATATTTGCGATATCCTATCGTTCTTTTCAAACCGGAATTCTTCTTTGAGCAGATTTCCTGCAAAAAAGATCCGTAAGGCACATGCGGAAAAGTAGAAGTTCAAATTGTCATGTGATTTCATAGACAGTACCTCATCCTGGGAACGAGACCAGTTAATAACAAGGTTTTTCCATTCAATGTCTTCTAAATTTAGCACAGGAGACTTCACCGGAAATTCATTTATAGACTTGCCATCAAAGTGTAATTTCCTCAGGTAACACCGATACTGCTGCAATGCTTCCTTGAAAAGCACAAGCAAGCTTTGCTCGTCATGACTATCCATATTGACCCTCGCCTAGTTACAACAATGTAATGTAAATCATTGATGTTTTCTATCAGCAGAAAATAGGAAAATAATAACCATGAATAATAGCACTTACACGTAAGTTGGATAGAAAGATGTGAAAATGGTGTTTGTCTTCACTATAATCTTCCCATGATGGGAATATATGCATGTAGTCCCTAACAACATTGAACGCATTGTCTTTTAAACTAGGAATAAATGGAATGGGGTTCCAATCTGCAGGAATTGGCCGTCTCTGCAGTTGGGATAGGTCTTCGGCCGGTGGACTTGCTGTACTTTTTGCTGGAGTGGGATTTTTCTGTGGTATGGCTGGTGCTATGGCAAATGAAATCGGTATAGCTTTTGCTGGAGTGCAGGTCCTGTGTGGTGGGGCTAGTGGTGTGGCCAGTGAAGTATGGGTACAGTCTGCTGGAGTTGGTCCTATGTTTTGTGTCACTGGTTGTACAACCAATATAAGTGGGGCGCTGTCTGATTTCTCCGGCACCACCACGTTTTTCAAGGACTTTGCTGGTGCTCCTTCAGGTTCGGCAATCACCCTCTTCCTTTTTGATGTCTGATGCACAAGAACAACATTTGAGTGAAAAAACATGGTATGATGATAGATGGAATATGTATTGATAATGGATGGGCATGGCATCTCGAGTTATATGATGAGTAAACTAAGCAGATGGCGGTGCAACAAAGTAGAAGAAATACAAGACAACATATGCAAGATACGTGCAATCAATAAAACCTTGCCAAATTAGAACAGACACCTTGATGGGTGAACAGGACAGGCCATCTGCCTTTGACTCCTCAAGGTTAGAATAGTCATTAGGATGATATTCTAAACAAGAATCAACAGGTGTGGAGCGTACAAGTTTCTTTGGTTCCAGAATGGCACTCAATGCCTTGGTGCCAATTTTGTAAGTCATTGCAGTGTTCCACAATATTCTTCTGATGCGCGGATTCTGATATTCACTGTAATTGCGTATAATATCTGAGAACCATGAAAACATAAATAGTTGTGAGATTATATTTGTAATGCAAATGATATGTGCCCCTGTAAACACTTGTGTGCTATCACTGGATTCTGATGAGAGAGCTCATGTGTGCTATAATATGGTGCGTGCATTTATATACTCTGGCACAAGTACACAAAAAATAGGCTCCAGATGTAAGGAGAGCTGGTAGATGATAGGTTCATAATATACTGCATAGAGAGTTTATTGCCAAACCATGATAACAAGAGCACACAGCAACTAGGCAGATCATAGTGTACATAACAGGGGTACACCATAACCACAATATATAAATCGGGAAAGTGGAACTGGCTTGAAAATACGGTGTTGTATTGCCGCTAGTAATTGAAAGCCTATCGATCACGTACAGACTAGCTCTATCAGCTGTTGACTGCAGATGTCCCTGCGCCCCTTCCTGACAAGGAACATACTGTACGTACTAAATACAGAATAAACAAAGAGGAACATGTTAAAGAACAGAAGAGGAAGCATATTCTTGAGGATCCGCTTCATTGCATACAATGTTGGTTTCCCACTCATGATGAATCACAGCGCCCAAAGAAATGCAATTCCATGCTGTCTCTCTATATGTGGCAATTTTGAACAAGAGTCATTAGGATCATATTCTGAACAAGAATCAACAGGTGGGGAGCGTATGAGTTTCAATGCATCCAGAATGGCACCTAATACCTTGGTGCCAATTTTGTAAGTCATTGCAGTGTTTTGCTTCAAGAGTGCACTACTGCTAATGCGACACAAAGCAGCTACATAGATCATAGTGTAGATATAACGGGGAAAACCGTAAGCATCAGAGTAAAATCAGCAAAGTGGAACTTGCTGGAATATATGTGCTAGTATTGCCGGTACGGCTAGAAAGGCTTCGGATACCAGCTCTCTTCAAGTGAAGGTACGGTACTGTTAATATCAGTGTAACTCTCAAAGGTGACACAGCTCCCCGCATTTCCTTGCTATTCTTATAGGATTCAAGTGGGCAGGCCACTACAAATCCTATTCCTATGTTTACAAGATCCCACGAATCAAAGAGGCTCAAAGTGTCCATCACAACCAACCGTATAGACCTCTACACTACAAATGTCCCTACTCATCTTCAGTACAAGGAACATATTGTACTACTATCATACTCCCTCCGTTCCAAAATATAAGTCTTGGTAGAGATTTCCACTATGGATCACATACAGATGTATCCAGATACATTTTAGAGTGTAGATTCACTCATTTTGCTCCATATGTAGTCCATGGTGGAATCTATACAAAGACTTGTATTTAGGAACGGAGAGAGTACATATTAAAGAAGAACAGAAGAGGAACGTGGTAAAGAAGAGCAAGCAGATTTTGGATAATAAAATGTTGGTTGTGTAGTGCCCACACATGATGAACCAGAGCGCATTAAGAATGCAACTCCCACCTGTCTCTCGACCATTTCAGGCGGTTGGATGAAGATCCTGAAGGAAATATGCCCTAGAGGCAATAATAAAGTTATTATTTATTTCCTCATATCATGATAAATGTTTATTATTCATGCTAGAATTGTATTAACCGGAAACATGATACATGTGTGAATACATAGACAAACATAAAGTCACTAGTATGCCTCTACTTGACTAGCTCATTAATCAAAGATGGTTATGTTTCCTAACCATAGACATGTGTTGTCATTTGATTAATGGGATCACATCATTAGGATAATGATGTGATTGACATGACCCATTCCGTTAGCCTAGCACTTGATCATTTAGTATATTGCTATTGCTTTCTTCATGACTTATACAAAGTTCCTACAACTATGAGATTGTGCAACTCCCGTTTACTGGAAGAACACTTTGTGTGCTACCAAACGTCACAACGTAACTGGGTGATTATAAAGGTGCTCTACAGGTGTTTCCGAAGGTACATGTTGGGTTGGCATAATTCTAGATTAGGTTTTGTCACTCCGATTGTCGGAGAGGTATCTCTGGGCCCTCTCGGTAATACTCATCACCTAAGCCTTGCAAGCATTGTAACTAATGAGTTAGTTATAAGATGATGTGTTACAGAACGAGTAAAGAGACTTGCCGGTAACAAGATTGAACTAGGTATTGGATACCGACAATCAAATCTCGGGCAAGTAACATACCGATGACAAAGGGAACAATGTATGTTGTTATGTGGTTTGACCGATAAAGATCTTCGTAGAATATGTAGGAACCAATATGGGCATCCAGGTCCCGCTATTGGTTATTGACTGAGAATGGTTCTAGGTCATGTCTACATAGTTCTCGAACCCGTAGGGTCCGCACGCTTAACGTTACGATGACAGTTTTATTATGAGTTTATAAGTTTTGATGTACCGAAGTTTGTTCGGAGTCCCGGATGTGATCACGGACATGACGAGGAGTCTCGAAATGGTCGAGACATAAAGATTGATATATTGGACGACTATATTCGGACACCGGAAGTGTTCCAGGTGATTTCGGAGAAAACCGGAGTGCTGGGGGGGTTACCGGAACCCCCCGGGAGAGTATTGGGCCTTATGGGCCTTAGGGGAAAGGAGAGAGGGGCGGCCAGCATGGGCCGCGCGCCCCCTCCCCCCTCTGGTCCGAATTGGACTAGGAGGGGGGCGGCGCCCCCCCTTTCCTTCCCCCTCTCCCCCTTCCTTCCCCCTCCTAGTAGGAGTAGGAAAGGAGGAGTCCTACTCCTACTAGGAGGAGGATTCCTCCTCCCTTGGCGCGCCCAAGGGGCCGGCCGGCCTCCCCCCTTGCTCCTTTATATACGGGGGCAGGGGGCACCCCATAGACACACAAGTTGATCTACCGATCGTTCCTTAGCCGTGTGCGGTGCCCCCCTCCACCATATTCCACCTCGGTCATATCGTCGCGGAGTTTAGGCGAAGCCCTGCGCCGGTAGAACATCATCATCATCACCACGCCGTCGTGCTGACGGAACTCATCCCCAAAGCTTTGCTGGATCGGAGCCCGGGGATCGTCATCGAGCTGAACGTGTGCTGAACTCGGAGGTGCCGTATGTTCGGTGCTTGGATCGGTCGGATCGTGAAGACGTACGACTACATCAACCGCGTTGTCATAACGCTTCCGCTTACGGTCTATGAGGGTACGTGGACAATACTCTCCCCTCTCGTTGCTATGCCATCACCATGATCTTGCGTGTGCATAGGAATTTTTTTTGAAATTACTATGTTCCCTAACAGTGGCATCCGAGCCTAGGTTTTATGCGTTGATGTTATATGCACGAGTAGAACACAAGTGAGTTGTGGGCGATACAAGTCATACTGCTTACCAGCATGTCATACTTTGGTTCGGCGGTATTGTGAGATGAAGCGGCCCGAACCGACATTACGCGTACGCTTACGCAAGACTGGTTTCACCGTTACGAGCACTCGTGCTTAAAGGTGGCTGGCGGGTGTCTGTCTCTCTCACTTTAGCTGAATCGAGTGTGGCTACGCCCGGTCCTTGCGAAGGTTAAAACAGCACCAACTTGACAAACTATCGTTGTGGTTCTTGATACGTAGGTAAGAACGGTTCTTGCTAAGCCCGTAGCAGCCACGTAAAATTTGCAACAACAAAGTAGAGGACATCTAACTTGTTTTTGCAGGGCATGTTGTGATGTGATATGGTCAAGACGTGATGCTATATTTTATTGTATGAGATGATCATGTTTTGTAACCGAAGTTATCGGCAACTGGCAGGAGCCATATGGTTGTCGCTTTATTGTATGAAATGCAAACGCCCTGTAGTTGCTTTACTTTATCACTAAGCGGTAGCGATAGTCGTAGAAGCAATAGATGGCGTAACGACAACGATGCTATGATGGAGATCAAGGTGTCGCGCCGGTGACGATGGTGATCATGACGGTGCTTCGGAGATGGAGATCACAAGCACAAGATGATGATGGCCATATCATATCACTTATATTGATTGCATGTGATGTTTATCCTTTATGCATCTTATCTTGCTTTGATTGACGGTAGCATTTTAAGATGATCTCTCACTAAAATTATCAAGAAGTGTTCTCCCTGAGTATGCACCGTTGCCAAAGTTCGCCGTGCCCAGACACCACGTGATGATCGGGTGTGATAAGCTCTACGTCCATCTACAACGGGTGCAAGACAGTTTTGCACACGTGGAATACTCAGGTTAAACTTGACGAGCCTAGAATATGCAGATATGGCCTCGGAACACGGAGACCGAAAGGTTGAGCGTGAATCATATAGTAGATATGATCAACATAGTGATGTTCACCATTGAAAACTACTCCATCTCGCATGATGATCGGTTATGGTTTAGTTGATTTGGATCACGTGATCACTTAGATGACTAGAGAGATGTCTGTCTAAGTGGGAGTTCTTAAGTAATATGATTAATTGAACTTAAATTTATCATGAACTTAGTACCTGATAGTATTTCGCTTGTCTATGTTTGTTTGTAGATAGATGGCTCGTGTTGTTGTTCCGTTGAATTTTAATGCGTTCCTTGAGAAAGCAAAGTTGAAAGATGATGGTAGCAATTACACGGACTGGGTCCATAACCTGAGGATTATCCTCATTGCTACACAGAAAAGTTACGTCCTGGAAGCACCGCTGGGTGCCAGGCCTGCTGCTGATGCCACTGACGATGTTAAGAACGTCTGGCAGAGCAAAGATGATGACTACTCTATAGTCCAGTGTGCCATGCTTTACGGCTTAGAACTGGGTCTTCAACGATGTTTTGAACGTCATGGAGCATATGAGATGTTCCAGGAGTTGAAGTTAATATTTCAAGCAAATGCCCGAATTGAGAGATATGAAGTCTCCAATAAGTTCTACAGC
Source organism: Triticum aestivum (assembly GCF_018294505.1). Taxonomy (NCBI): domain Eukaryota; kingdom Viridiplantae; phylum Streptophyta; class Magnoliopsida; order Poales; family Poaceae; genus Triticum; species Triticum aestivum. The sequence continues at coordinate 511,565,553 of NC_057807.1, forward strand.
TGCAAGATGGAGGAGAATAATTCTGTCAGTGAGCATATACTCAAAATGTCTGGGTATAATAATCACTTGATTCAACTGGGAGTTAATCTTCCGGATGATAGCGTCATTGACAGAATTCTCCAATCACTGCCACCAAGCTACAAGAGCTTTGTGATGAACTATAATATGCAAGGGATGAACAAGACTATTCCCGAGCTCTTCGCAATGCTAAAAGCTGCAGAGGTAGAAATCAAGAAGGAGCATCAAGTGTTGATGGTCAACAAGACCACTAGTTTCAAGAAAAAGGGCAAAGGGAAGAAGAAGGGGAACTTCAAGAAGAACAGCAAGCAAGTTGCTGCTCAAGAGAAGAAACCCAAGTCTGGACCTAAGCCTGAAACTGAGTGCTTCTACTGCAAGCAGACTGGTCACTGGAAGCGGAACTGACCCAAGTATTTGGCGGATAAGAAGGATGGCAAAGTGAACAAAGGTATATGTGATATACATGTTATTGATGTGTACCTAACTAGAGCTCGTAGTAGCACCTGGGTATTTGATACTGGTTTTGTTGCTAATATTTGCAACTCGAAACAGGGACTACGGAATAAGCGAGCACTGGCCAAGGACGAGGTGACGATGCGCGTGGGAAACGGTTCCAAAGTCGATGTGATCGCGGTCGGCACGCTACCTCTACATCTACCTTCGGGATTAGTTTTAGACCTGAATAACTGTTATTTGGTGCCAGCGTTGAGCATGAACATTATATCTGGATCTTGTTTGATGCGAGACGGTTATTCATTTAAATCAGAGAATAATGGATGTTCTATTTATATGAGTAATATCTTTTATGGTCATGCACCCTTGAAGAGTGGTCTATTTTTATTAAATCTCGATAGTAGTGATACACATATTCATAGTGTTGAAACCAAAAGATGCAGAGTTGATAATGATAGTGCAACTTATTTGTGGCACTGCCGTTTGGGTCATATCGGTGTAAAGCGCATGAAGAAACTCCATACTTATGGACTTTTGGAATCACTTGATTATGAATCACTTGGTACTTGCGAACCGTGCCTTATGGGCAAGATGACTAAAACGCCGTTCTCCGGAACTATGGAGCGAGCAACTGATTTGTTGGAAATCATACATACTGATGTTTGTGGCCCAATGAATGTTGAGGCTCGCAGCGGGTATCGTTATTTTCTCACATTCACAGATGATTTGAGCAAATATGGGTATATCTACTTGATGAAACACAAGTCTGAAACATTTGAAAAGTTCAAAGAATTTCAGAGTGAAGTGGAAAATCATCGTAACAAGAAAATAAAGTTTCTACAATCTGATCGTGGAGGAGAGTATTTGAGTTATGAGTTTGGCCTACACTTGAAACAATGTGGAATAGTTTCGCAACTCACGCCACCTGGAACACCACAACGAAATGGTGTGTCCGAACGTCGTAATCGTACTTTACTTGATATGGTGCGATCTATGATGTCTCTTACTGATTTACCGTTATCGTTTTGGGGTTATGCTTTACAGACGGCCGCATTCACGTTAAATAGGGCACCATCAAAATCCATTGAGACGACGCCTTATGAACTGTGGTTTGGCAAGAAACCAAAGTTGTCGTTTCTTAAAGTTTGGGGCTGCGATGCTTATGTGAAGAAACTTCAACCAGATAAGCTCGAACCTAAATCGGAGAAATGTGTCTTCATAGGATACCCAAAAGAGACTGTTGGGTACACCTTCTATCACAGATCCGAAGGCAAGACATTCGTTGCTAAGAATGGATCCTTTCTAGAGAAGGAGTTTCTCTCGAAAGAAGTGAGTGGGAGGAAAGTAGAACTTGATGAGATAACTGTATCTACTCCCTTATTGGAAAGTAGTTCATCACAAGAACCGGTTCCTGTGACAACTACACCAATTAGTGAGGAAGCTAATGATAATGATCATGAAACTTCAGATCAAGTTTCTACTGAACCTCGTAGGTCTACCAGAGTAAGATCCGCACCAGAGTGGTACGGTAATCCTATTCCGGAAGTCATGTTACTTGACCATGATGAACCGACGAACTATGAGGAAGCGATGATGAGCCCAGATTCCGCAAAATGGCTAGAAGCCATGAAATCTGAGATGGGATCCATGTATGAAAACAAAGTATGGACTTTGGTTGACTTGCCCGATGATCGGCAAGCCATTGAGAATAAATGGATCTTTAAGAAGAAGACTGTGGTAATATAACTGTGTATAAAGCTTGACTTGTTGCAAAAGGTTTTCGACAAGTTCAAGGGGTTGACTACGATGAGACTTTCTCACCCATAGCAATGCTTAAGTCCGTCTGAATCATGTTAGCTATTGCTGCATTTCATGATTATGAAATTTGGCAAATGGATGTCAAGACTGCATTCTTGAATTGATTTCTAGAAGAAGAGTTGTATATGATGCAGCCAGAAGGTTTTGTTGATCCAAAAGGTGCTGACAAAGTGTGCAAGCTCCAGCGTTCCATTTATGGACTAGTGCAAGCATCTCGGAGTTCGAATAAACGCTTTGATAGTGTGATCAAAGCATATGGTTTTATACAGACTTTTGGAGAAGCCTGTATTTACAAGAAAGTGAGTGGGAGCTCTGTAGCATTTCTAATTTTATATGTAGATGACATATTATTAATTGGAAATGATATAGAATTTCTGGATAGCATAAAAGAATACTTGAATAAAAGTTTTTCAATGAAAGACCTCGGTGAAGCTGCTTACATATTGGGCATCAAGATCAATAGAGATAGATCAAGACGCTTAATAGGACTTTCACAAAGCACATACCTTGACAAAATTTTGAATAAGTTCAAAATGGATCAGGCAAAGAAAGGATTCTTGCATGTGCTACAAGGTGTGAAGTTGAGTCAAACTCAATGCCCGACCACAGCAGAAGATAGAGAGAAAATGAAAAATGTTCCCTATGCTTCAGCCATAGGCTCTATCATGTATGCAATGATGTGTACCAGACCTGACGTATGCTTAGCAATAAGCTTGGCAGGAAGGTACCAAAGTAATCCAGGAGTGGATCACTGGACAGCGGTCAAGAACATCCTGAAATACCTGAAAAGGACTAAGGATATGTTTCTCGTATATGGAGGTGACAAAGAGCTAGTCGTAAACGGTTACATCGATGCAAGCTTTGACACTGATCCGGACGATTCTAAATCGCAAACCGGATACGTGTTTTTATTAAATGGTGGAGCTGTAAGTTGGTGCAGTTCTAAACAAAGCGTCGTAGCGGGATCTACATGTGAAGCGGAGTACATAGCTCCTTCGGAAGCACCAAATGAAGGAGTCTAGATGAAGGAGTTCATTTCCGATCTAGGTGTCATACCTAGTGCATCGGGACCAATGAAAATCTTCTGTGACAATACTGGTGCAATTGCCTTGGCAAAGGAATCCAGATTTCACAAGAGGACCAAGCACATCAAGAGACGCTTCAATTCCATTCGGGACCAAGTCCAAGTGGGATACATAGAGATTTGCAAGATACATACGGATCTGAATGTTGCAGACCCATTGACTAAGCCTCTCTCACGAGCAAAACATGATCAGCACCAAGACTCCATGGGTGTTACAATCATTACTATGTAATCTAGACTATTGACTCTAGTGCAAGTGGGAGACTGAAGGAAATATGCCCTAGAGGCAATAATAAAGTTATTATTTATTTCCTCATATCATTATAAATGTTTATTATTCATGCTAGAATTGTATTAACCGGAAACATGATACATGTGTGAATACATAGACAAACATAAAGTCACTAGTATGCCTCTACTTGACTAGCTCATTAATCAAAGATGGTTATGTTTCCTAACCATAGACATGTGTTGTCATTTGATTAATGGGATCACAGCATTAGGATAATGATGTGATTGACATGACCCATTCCGTTAGCCTAGCACTTGATCGTTTAGTATATTGCTATTGCTTTCTTCATGACTTATACAAAGTTCCTACAACTATGAGATTGTGCAACTCCCGTTTACCGGAAGAACACTTTGTGTGCTACCAAACATCACAACGTAACTGGGTGATTATAAAGGTGCTCTACAGGTGTTTCCAAAGGTACATGTTGGGTATGCATAATTCGAGATTAGGTTTTGTCACTTCGATTGTCGGAGAGGTATCTCTGGGCCCTCTCGGTAATACTCATCACTTAAGCCTTGCAAGCATTGTAACTAATGAGTTAGTTATAAGATGATGTGTTATAGAACGAGTAAAGAGACTTGCCGGTAACGAGATTGAACTAGGTATTGGATACCGACGATCAAATCTCGGGCAAGTAACATACCGATGACAAAGGGAACAACATATGTTGTTATGCGGTTTGACCAATAAAGATCTTCGTAGAATATGTAGGAACCAATATGGGCATCCAGGTCCCGCTATTGGTTATTGACCGAGAATGGTTCTAGGTCATGTCTACATAGTTCTCGAACCCGTAGGGTCCGCACGCTTAACGTTACGATGACAGTTTTATTATGAGTTTATAAGTTTTGATGTACCGAAGTTTGGTCGGAGTCCCGGATGTGATCATGGACATGACGAGGAGTTTCGAAATGGTCGAGACATAAAGATTGATATATTGGACGACTATATTCGGACACCGGAAGTGTTCCAGGTGATTTCGGAGAAAACCGGAGTGCCGGGGGGGTTACCGGAACCCCCCGAGAGAGTATTGGGCCTTATGGGCCTTAGGGGAAAGGAGAGAGGGGCGGCCAGCATGGGCCGCGCACCCCCTCCCCCCTCTGGTCCGAATTGGACTAGGAGGGGGGCGGCGCCCCCCCTTTCCTTCCCCCTCTCCCCCTTCCTTCCCCCTCCTAGTAGGAGTAGGAAAGGAGGAGTCCTACTCCTACTAGGAGGAGGATTCCTCCTCCCTTGGCGCGCCCAAGGGGCCGGCCGGCCTCCCCCCTTGCTCCTTTATATACGGGGGCAGGGGGCACCCCATAGACACACAAGTTGATCTACCAATCGTTCCTTAGCCGTGTGCGGTGCCCCCCTCCACCATATTCCACCTCGGTCATATCGTCGCGAAGTTTAGGCGAAGCCCTGCGCCGATAGAAAATCATCAACGTCACCACGCCGTCGTGCTGACGGAACGCATCCCCGTAGCTTTGCTGGATCGGAGCCTGGGGATCGTCATCGAGCTGAACGTGTGCTGAACTCGGAGGTGCCGTACGTTCGGTGCTTGGATCGGTCGGATCGTGAAGACATACGACTACATCAACCGCGTTGTCATAACGCTTCCGCTTACGGTCTATGAGGGTACGTGGACAATACTCTCCCCTCTCGTTGCTATGCCATCACCATGATCTTGCGTGTGCGTAGGATTTTTTTTTTGATATTACTACGTTCCCCAACAGATCCTACGTCTCCTAACCCTTATTCTTCGTCGTCTCTGATTCTTCCCATACAGAACACTGCACAGGCCGCCGGCCGGACCACCGGCCCCCACCGCCTGTGTTCCTCCGCCACCCCCACCCCACCCCCGCCCCAACCCCCACCCGCATCGAGTTTTCTTCGTTCGGTGAGGCCCCACAACCACACGAGCCCCTTCGATCGCACCAATGAACTCCGGCGAGCTCCGAAAAATCGACTGACCCAATTTTGAAATTTAGTCTACTGTGATTTAACTAGTGTGGAATATAAAAGGGGAAAACCATAAGCATTGGGAGTATAGTGTTGAGCGTGCCATGGCGGATCTAAAGGTGCAAACCGGACAAAGGAAACTTCGCAACCAAGAAAAGAAATTAGAGTAAAGCAGTGGCGATCTATTTTCTTGCTGCGATAAATAAGTTGAGTAGATACGAAAGAGTACCGCCTCTGGTGCGGCGCCGTGTACGCGTCTGCTGAGAATTTGACGATGCTGCGGTAGCGATGGCTGTCGGCGGCATGGAAGCAGATCTAGGAGGGTAGACAGTGGCGGCAAGGCGCGGTGGACGAGACGGTCGTAGGAGCAGCGCCGGCAAGGTGGACGACGGCGGGGATGAAGCGAGAGGACGGATGCAAGGATCCCGGTCCGAAGGCGTGGATGAGAGAGTTCGATCTCTTGTAATGGACGGCGGCGGCGGGGTATCATCTCCGGCATGGTGGAGGAGGACGACGGTGGATGGGGTGGCGGACGGTGGTGGACGGAGGAGGGTGGGGTGGAGAGGGTGTTTTGGCGCCCACGGAGTACGAATGGGGAAAAGGGAGGTAGAGAGGAAGGGGGAACCATGTATTCAGGGCACGCTTGTCTCAAATGCGAGGAAATTTACAAACTTAGCCCCCGTTTCAAATTTCTACTACATCACAGCAACATTAGTCGGTTGGGGATAGGACGGTAATCTCGCATACACCGAATATTTGCCGACGAGAGTTTGTTTTTGGCGCCCATCGTGTATGAATATGAATTGGGGAGGGAGTCGATTTCGGCCGAGGACACACTGTGTTTTGGCACCCACCGTGTATGAATCCGGGTGAGAGGCGGTTACATCACGTTTGGATGAAATTACAAACCTACCCCTATTGAAACCTATAGAAATCCAGCAGATAGGCTTTGCATGGCAGGGATAGGCAGTAGTTATTTCCATCTCGCAGATTTTGGTTTCGGGCAGTTACTGCGACTTTCCCCGCTTCGTTCAAATTTTGCAGAGTGCATGTTTACCGTGCCAACTCAATTCGAATCCCGTTTGTATTCTATTTTTTGCGGGCGGGATCCATTTTCAATTGGAATTACATTCTATATACATCATTTTTTTATATATACTTTCAAAAGCACAACACCATTTATACATAAATCTGGTTTACAAATGGCATGATCTCAGATTCATAAGGTTGTATCCATCAATTTGGATTTTCAAATATTTGAAACCACTTTATGTTGAAATCCAATGTATGCATTCCTCGCTAACTGTCTCCAATTAATGTGTGTTTCATGCGGGTTTTTTTTACTTCTCAAACATGTGTAATGTGTTTCACACACGCAACACATAGTGTAATCCCGTTTAGACATTAATTGCATATAAACCATGCATTGTTTGTAATTAAAGAATCTATGGATCACCAATATTGATAAACTATATAACATTACACGTGTGCCCAAATTCAAATGAATATGCATGTTTGGTACACCAATTTGCGTTATGATATTATCGATGTCGTGATCTCCAGTTTAAATATTTGAATCCCCTTTAATCCAGATATTTGTCTCATGTAGCTATCACTCATGCTTATATAGGACTATCCCTCTGGACCTATACGCGTTCATCATCTCTCAGGTATCTCTTGTGCTACCTGTATGTCGACAATGATCTTTTATCTTCGTAACACACTGATGGTGCTGTCTCCCTCGACCTTCATCACTCTATCTCTCTCTAAGTATATCTCGCTCCCTGCTATGTGTCTCCAACTATGATTCTCCATGTGGAATCTCTTTCTCTCACACAAACACAAAACTTTGTCTCCCGGGGTCTCATTTCTCTCTACTATTCCCATGTGTGCCACTCGCACACCCCTCATACAGAGATGTCTTTCGCTCCTTAGATATGAGAACCTATGACTCTTCCTCTTAAATATCTCTTTCTCACACACAAACACAAACTCTGTCTCCCAGGGTCTCACATTTCTCCATTGTTCTCTTGTATGTCGCTCACACACACTCTCTCTCCCTAGAGATATCTTGCGTTCCCTCATATGTCTCTCTAGCTATCACTCTCGTTGTGAAATATCTTTCTCTCTCGCAGACACAAAACTCCGTCTCTCGGGATCTCATTTCTCTCTGATATCTGTTTGTATGTGACTCACATGCGCCCTCTCTCTATCTCTCTCAAACCCACACACATAACTCAGCCTTCTGATCCACTCGACTCCTATCTCTAACGCACACTAGCTAGCATCTTTATCTTTCTATTTATCTTTTCTCCATCAACCTTCTTTCTTGCCCTCACTCTTGATTCCTATCACGCACACTACATATATTTCTCACTACATGCAGTCAAGTGCCCTCTCACACACATATATAACTTCACCCTCTTAACCACCCGACGGTCATCTCCAACACCCAAACTAGCGGATGTCCCTCTTGCTAGCATCTCCATCTCTGTATCTATCTGTAGTTTCTCCTTCAACATTTCTTTCTTGCACGGAGTCTTGCTTCCTATCACCCACACTATATATGTCTCTCCATACATATGCATTTATAGGTTGATCTCTTTTGCACAATCGTTGCGCCTCACTCCCTCTGCTCGCCATAGATGCATGCTCCAGCCCACGCCACTATCTCTTAAAGACAAAAACACATGCTCAATTGTCGGGCCTTCTTCCCTGCATTCTCACATGCATGCATATTGTCATACCGATCCGTCTCTCCCATGTCGTTGATCTTATGACTTATGTCTTCTTTCTTTTATCTCCATCATGCGCGCGCACACACACACACATCCCACGTATACATGTATACCTCTCACACATGCACGTCCAAGGTCTCTACGTCTCCATACGTAGTTAATTACCCTCAATCCTAACGCCACGTCAAATCTTTGTCCTCTTTTGTGCACATAACTTCCGCCTGGATGGGTAAAACACACACTCACACTTAACAATCTCCTTCTAGCTACCCCCCCCCCCCGCCTCTCACTCTTCCCCTATATCCCCGAAACCAATAAGACCATCCCTTTGTTTAATTCCCGCCTATATGCACCATCGATATATAGTAGTCTTCCTCGGTGTCTCTCGAACAAACATGTTCTCTCGATGTCGACTCCTCTCACGCGCACACACCTTCTCTTCCCTCTCTACGGGCATTTTCTCTCTCGCACCCCATTGTTGGTGGCCTCTGCCATACACATCACCTCTATATGATGAAGCCATGCACACTTAAATTACATCCGCCACAGAGGACCCCGCGACACACACACACACACGCATGCACCCCCCCCACACACACACACACTAAGACTCCATCTCTCTCTCTCTCACTCACACACACACGCACGCACGCACTCACCCCCCCCCCACACACACACACACTAAGACTCCATCTCTCTCTCTCTCACACACACAAACTAAGACTCCATCTCTCTCTCACACACACATACACACCCCACACACACTAAGACTCCATCTCACACACACACACGCTCTAGATGGAGCATTTGTTCCTACCACCCTTCATCCAACCTTACCCGTATGATAAACAATCACCTTTATTTACTTTCATAACATGGACAAATTCCACTTTACTTTAGTAGTCAGCAAACTTATCATTTGTACCCTTATAAAAAACGAGTTGGCGACGATGGTGTGCCTGCAATCTTGTAATACAGACCGTATGATCTATATCTGACGGATAGAAAGTAAACTATGATAATTTTACAAAAGATACTCGCACCTCTCTCCACATCATTATCTCCCGCAACCTCATTGCTCAGCAATTAAAAAAGGAATAAGTCTCTGGAACAATCTAGCATGCATGGTGGCCGCTGCCACCTGCCGGCGCCGTCCATCCCCATGCCTCCACCCATTCCGACCACCAATCACCACCACGCTCCAATCCTCCTCGCCTTATCTCTCATCTTTCACTTTTTCGATGACATTCTCGAGATACCAGTTTTCCGATAAAATTCTCGAGATATCATTAGTTTTTACACATGGTATTACTCCTGCATGGGTCAATCACAACAGGTGTTTTGTAAAAAAATGCATATTGATGTTCCGTGCAATGCACGAGAATCTTGCTTGTAATTATATAATGCAAATCACGAGCAGGAAGTGACAGTTTTTTGACACAACCATGTTAACATGGCCACGTAAATCACTAGCTAAAGTAAATACCATTATACTTATATCCCGATGCAAAAGGTTGAGTACATGTCCGAAGAGTAGAGTTGCACACACGCACTCTGTCTCTCAGAATCTCTCTCACACACACACCAGTTACGTAATGCCCACTTAAGCAGACACGTATGTTACAATTTGTGCACCCGCGGGTACACGTGATGCTGCACATTTATTTAAGCCGGAAGGCGAACCCAAACAGTAGGTGCATTCATTCCCCTCCCGCCGCCTCTTCTCTGGTTGCCGTCGCCCGGTAGCCATGGGCCGGCCGAAGGTAACAACATACGCCATACTCCCGCGGGAGCGGCGCTTTAATATGGAAATTTTAGTGGCCATGCATGCATCTTTTTGTGCTAGCACTCCTATATAAGGGTTGACCGGTCGCTCCCTACAGACGTGCGTGAGTGGTGGAAGAGGAAGGAGAAGGGAAGCGGGCTGTGGAGTAACATTTTTTACCACAATTTCTTAGGAAACTGAGTGCAATAATTGAGTAGTTTTGCAAACTACCAGTACTACACCTGAAACGGTTCAAAACCTATACTCCCTTGCCAACGTGTGCTTCCCGCGTGAAACTGTCAGCGTCGCCCTGGAGCGTCAGTGCCGCATTAATGCCCGGCCAGAGCGGAGGCGACCTCTCACTGGCGTCAGCTTTGAAGTGGCGCGACGGTCGAGAGAGCACCGCTTCCCGGTGCACGCGACTGCTCCGCGTCGAGACTGGCCATAGGCCCTGTTTGGATCCATGGGTTAGAGTTAGTTTGAGCTAGTTGGGGCTCAAATAGCCCTAAAGTATCCAAGCATGAGGGTTTAAATTGGAGAAAGTTGCACCGAACCCACCAAAAAAAACTATCCCACCCAAGAGGTGCTAACTGGAGATAGTTCTCATTGGGACCACTGAAAAATCACGTTTCTCTCTCCATCAAGTGCATTTATTGCCAATCTAACCCTGTCACCCAAACACCTCTTTGGCTACAGTTAGTTCAGGGTTAGTCATGAGTTAGTCTAACCTCTAGCTAAGTTAGAGTATCAAACAGGAGCAGTATAGGACATGCAAGTTGCTCAAAGCATACAGGCAAATTCGTACGTGAAAGGATTTTTCTTTTTGAAAACGGAACGTGAAAGGAATTTTTTTTAGAATGCTCTTGGCATGTCGCTAACATGTGATGAGTCAACCGACCTCAATTGACGGCAAAAACGCCAGCCTGCCGCACTTTGATAGAGACGAGGAGTCGAGGAGGGAGAAGCGATACAGGCTGCTGGATTACTAGAGATAGGTGTAGCATGGGAGCCAAGAAATATGGTGATAGCGTGGGTTAGCCATGTACTAGTATGATGTAACTACACTGGGCTGCCGTGTTTTGTACTCTTCCAGTCCAATGTGGAGATGATTGGTTAATTTTATATCACTGAATAATATTAAATATTATGAGTGTAGACGCTCCACCACGAGGTTCCTTGCTCCTTCTCGGTCGTCCGGAATCTATGTTCTTCCACTCTTTTTTTTATGTGAGCTTTGTTCATCCTTTTACCAACACGCGAGACATCTAGCATCAAGGTGCACGTGTTATGCAAGGATCATTCCATCTATATGAAGAACACGTGGGAATAGAACTACGAGACGGACATGTACCCAGGAGTGGACGTACGAACCTAAGTAATGTAGCGCAGGAAGTGAAGTAGAAAGGCACAAATGGTATGAACATGTGTGGCATATAGGGTGTGTTTGGTTGCGTTCTTGTCTCAGCATAGTTGTTCCCTCTTCATGCATGCTCAACTCAACACCCCTCTTCATGCATGCTCTCTTCATGCATGCTTCTAGTGTATTTGTGCTAAACTAGTGTGGACTCATGCACCCTCCATACACTCTACCAAACACCCAAAAGTAGGTCGAGAAGGGAACTCTTGGGCGGCATTTGTCTCTTACTATGTACTACCACTAAATGTTGTACGTGCAATGCACGGTGATGTTATGGAATACGTGCCTAAGTACTCTACTACTACTATATTAGTTGGAGGCACATATTAACTTTTATATTTGTTTATGTGTATGCCCCCAGACCTTCCAACTAGACATGTCTTTCTCTCCAGGTCGCACTTTGTATCATTCATACCACTAAGTACTACAACGTGGGGTGAGTGTATGCGCGTGTATATGAGCGCCTGTGTCTGTACTGATGCTCAGAAAAAAGTACTACTACATGTGTTCTCCGACCCAGAAGTGGAAGAAGTGGAGACGCTCTACCACGCTGTTTTTTTACGCTGGGCTCTACCACGCTGTTCATGTCCCACTCCTTTCGCTGACGTGTAGGGCATCCAGCACGTGCCGTGTTTGGCACCCTTCGTAGTAAGAGTTGAAACGCTAGCATTCATCAGAAATAAAAAATAATTATAAATCAGCAGTGATACTATTTTCTTGTGAACCAATCAGCAGTGATACTATACCACGCGGTTTCCTTGCTCCTCGATATCGGAAAGAATACTTCCGTTCGCCAACATGTGGGACGTCGACCATCCTGGTCCACTTTCCATGCACGCAGAACTCCAAGGGAGAGTCACCCAGGTCGTCGCGCTGCAGTAACAATGACTAATGAGCCGTCAAATCACAGGCCCACTTCCCACTTTCAAGTTGCTCGGACGAAGGAACCATCATGACTTCGTTGAATTCCGCTTCTTGAAGAAAACTACTGTACCAGCAGTACTGCTAGCTACAGTAGTTACTCCAACAGAGGCCTCCTTTCGTTCATAGGATAGGAATTTTATAGGAATATGAAAATCATAGGAAGTGAGATGACATGCATCTCAATTCCTATAGAGAAAGAGATGCCATTTGATGCATAGGATAGGAATTTTTCCATTTAGTCTAGGCTAATGTACTGGTAATTTGCTCTAAAAACTACAGTAGTAACTAGTAGTACTGGTACATGCTCGTACTCAGACACAGACACACACACTAACTACTAGTACTACTACTTCTCACATGCTGGCCAGACACCGTCGTTCTCCTTCCCGGCTTTGTCGGCGACACCCCACCGTGCTTGGATCTCCGCCGACCTCTCCGCAGCAGCGCGTGCGTCCTTTTCTTTCTTGCGGCGGCGGGCCTCTCTTTTCTTGAGTGCTTTCTGACTTTTCCGCTCCCTCTGTGCGGCTTTGGCCGCCTCTTGCTCTACCGCCCATTCGGCCTTGGCATCTTCAAATTCCTCCCACATAGTTGTGAGGTCGCGAGCGGCGATGAACTCGGCACGGCGGGATGCCATCGCTTCCCTACCATTTTGTGTGCGGTCGTGGGCGGCGAGGAACTCGGCGCGGCGGGATGCCATCGCTGCCTTACCGGTTAGTGTGCGGCGCGGTGGCATGAACGACGCTTGGTGAGAGCTCTGGGGTGGAGTGGCCGGACAACCGTATAGTGCATTGGTTTGTCAAGAGCTCAAGGACAGAAGACGAAGCAAATTTGGATTCCCCTTCAATCCTGGTCATTTATTACCGAGTAAAATGCATTGGCGGTCATCGAACTTGTCTTGATAGCTCACTTTGATCATTGTATACGAGATATGGTGATTATACGGTCACTGGCTCAGCGTATAGCTTCGTATTTGTCTGGTTGACCAGTCAAACAGTCCGCATGCGCCTCATCAGCTCGTGTTCTTTATCTATCTACGCGGGCCTACCTGTCAATGGAGAAAGAAATACTGTAAAAACCAAAATTATGCGTATGTGGGGAATCAAACCACGGACTCGTCGCTGCAACGCACCCTCGTCAGCCAAATGAAAATGAAATACTTCGCGTCAGACACTCACGCTCACGCTGTCAAAGCATGCTAATGCATGCACGTCGCCCTCTAAATCAAAGTCCTGCTCATGGCGCAACGCAAACGGCGAGCCCATCACCTGCGCGCCCCGGCGGTGCCTGACATTACTGTTTAGACGTTTGATGGAGGCCTACGCGAACGCCGAGCATGTATTCACCTGGCTCAACACCAACGGTCATACTCGGACCGCCTTGCTCATGTATATCGTCCATCACAACGACAATCTATAAAACAGCCTAGCTAGAGAGGGTACTATGGTAGTATGGTACGGAGTATGTACTATCGTGAGCGACCGATCTTAGTGCCACTGCACACCGAAACCACTTCCATCGCTACCGCGCGCTTCCCGCCTGAAACGGTCACCGTCTCTCCAGAATGTCAATGCCGCATTCACCAGACTTAACTGCAGGTGCAATTGGTGTGTCACTGACATGCGGGCCAGATGCCCATTGGGCCCACATGTCAGTAACCCAACGCATCTGCAGTTAAGTCATTGAAGCAGCATCCACATTCACGCCCGACGAACCTACTCCGGTGCCAGTTGTCCATCCGTCTACCGCGACTCATTGCCATTTGCCCGCTATATTAACTTGAGCCCCAGCTCCCAGCCATAGCCAAGGACCCACACTTATTCTCCTCCGGTCCCTTCCTTCTGTCGGCACCACTCCAACCATGGCCTCCTGGCGCTCCGAAGCTCTCTTGGACGTACTGTCACAGGAGCGGACGAGGGACATCGGCGGCTCCGCACCGGGCACGCTCCAAAGCTCTCTTTGATGTACTATCGCAGGAGCAAACGAAGGAGATCGTCGGCACCCCCCCCCCCCGGCTGCCCTCCGCCGCCACGACCACGAAGTCGGTGTGCGTGCGCGGGCGCAGCCGGCAGCGAGGAAGAGTAGTACACGATAGGTTGCCGCCACTCTGGTCCCGGGAAGGCCACCGCTACTCCACTCAGTCGACGCCAAGCTTGGTGGGATAAACATCGGCGGCTGATTAGCCGCTTGACGGTGACGTGGAGGCGGAAATCTTCAGAACCTTGTGCTCCGAAGGAGGAGGTTATCGAGGCGGATGAGGAGGAGGCAAAGGCAATGGCCGACTTTCTCAGGTTCATGGCCGGACATGGTGGTCGGGCGCCGGCGATCGTTTAGATTAGGTTTACAGTAGGTTTAAGTACGGTTTGTGCGAAATATGTAATGAATTTCGTCCAGTTTGTAGGAAAAGTTTTCGAAATGTAATGAATTTCATCCGGTTAATTTGAAATTTGCTTTGTTTGCATGAATTTCGTCATGTTAGTTCATATAGTTGTCGAAAGGTATGCGGGCAGCATCGGATGGCATCCATCAGTGTCCTCGGACAGATGCCAGTGTAAATTTGTGGGCTAGCACTGGAGATGCCCTAACTATCATGCTATAATCGCTAATAGTCCTCCATTATTTGGCAGGGAACAGTTATCCCTCGATCAAAATCAGATATGCGGTGTTTCGCACTCCTCCCGCGTAAGAGCGTAAACTCTTGCTTACATAAAAATGGAGCAAGTGGACGGCACTGTAGCACGTCATATCACTCGAACTAGCCCGCCTAACGAGTGGGAAAGCACCGCCCTCGTCATTTTGTTCTGGATTTCTATCGATCGATCGCGCGAAAATGTTATGCTTCGCAAGTTCTAAAGGAAAAGGTGACACACTTACGACTCGTACGCGTCGAACCCCTGACAGTCCGGCTCGCACGCCGCTCACCAGAGGGGACACGCGTTGTCTTGCAATTTCACTGACATGTGGGACCGTAATTGAATAAACCGTCGATAGCCGAAATCTAATCGCTCGGCGGGCGTCGGCTGAGAAGAGAGAAACGGGGGAGGGAGAAGAGATCGCCCGCCCGCCGCGCACGGACTCCAAGAAATATATGGTGATAATGTGAGGTGGGCCATGCTGGAGTCCGGACCGCTTCCGGAGCCCGCTCTCACCGCCCTGGCCCCTCAAGACGCCAGCTGCCCGCCGCATGCATGCATAGCAAGTAGTACTCCTTATGTGGAGGAGAGAGAGGCATTGACAAAGTCAAGGAGTGGGCTCTGCAAGAGCCCGTCTCTACACGTGCTCCTAGGTATAAAAAATAATTCTAAAAAAGGCATAAAAACAATTGTGTCTTAAAAAAGAAAGGTAAAAAACATTTGAGAGGAAATAGATAGAGAGAAAGTGAGAAAAAGCTGTAACCTGGGCATTACATGAGGAAGGAGGGAGTGGTGCACATGCCAAGTTCACTGGGCTGCCGTGTTTCACACTCCTCCGTCGTAACAGTGGAGACAATAGCTTTCATCAAAAATAAACAATGAATACTCGTTGCTCGTCCTCTATAAAGGAAAGAATACTTTCATTCGCCGACATGTAGGACGTCGACCATCCTGGTCCACCTGCCATGCACAAAATTATCCTCGTCTACCCCGGTCGTATCGCAGGCCCAACCTTTCCCACTGTAAGTTGTTCGGACGAAGGAACCATCATGACTTCGTTGAATTCCGCTTCTTCAAGAAAACTTACTGTACCCGCAATACTGCTACCACACGCGAAGACTGGACGGCACTGTACCACGTCATATCACTGAAACCCACTAGGCCAAACTAGCCCGCCTAGGTCATCTATTTTGGAATGGAGGGAGTATGTCTCTGCACTTCTATGATTTTGTGTTGCACGTTCTCTATACTTTTGCTACGATTTTCCTACCCTATGAACCAAATGAGGCCTGAACGTATCCGTGTCGACTATTGTCTGATCGATCGCTAAGCCTACAATTTTAGGAGCTAGGGCTATTGGTCGATCGACGAGGGATAAGGATAAGCGTACCACGAGCTCATCAGCCCCAACGTTTCTCTTCGGTGAGTGTTTTGCAAGTACTATAGCTCACACAGTAGCTAGCCTACTAACACCAAGAATCATCAAACAAGCCCTGCTAATATGATAAATAGTTCAAACTTACATCTAAGAATGCCATATATTACATCAAAAGCTGGTGAGGATACATCTGTTTCCATAACTCGGAGAGGGTTCGCATGATTCATCGCATGATTCACTATCAAACAAAAGTAGCAAGATCCGCCCACACAAGACAGTGCACTAGCCCTAAGATGGTTTGATAACACGCATCGTTCTGGTAATTAAACACAGGGCAATGCAAACTACCCTGAAGGATTAGCGCGACCAACTATTTCTTGTCATCGATCTCTCGGGCAATGACCACAGCACGGACAGCGGCATGGGAATCGATTTCTGGGGCGATGTCCACAGGACTGACCGCGACATCGGAATCGATCTCTGGGGCGATGTCCACAGGATGGACAGCGGCATCGGAATCGATCTCCGGGGCGATGCCAACAGGACGGGCCACGACATCGGAATCATCAAGGACGTCCACCGGCACCTGCACAACCCTAACATATTAGCAAGCACATTGCAAATAATCAAAAACCACAACTATGGTAATAAGCCATTATTTTTTACCTTGTGCAGCTCACCGGGGGATCTCATCCCTCCGGGGGCCATCTCCTCGTCCTCGATGGGGGCCATCACCTTGCCAGGGGAATACTGCTTCTCAACGGCGACTATCTCCTCAAACTCGGTCTTGAGCCTCACATAGGTGGCAATCAGAGTTCCTGGGGTAGGCACGGTGGGGCCCTTGCTGTTCTTCCAACTTTCTTTGAGGAGTTCGTCCGCCAACGTCCTCAACTCTTTGGCCAGTGCTTGTTTCTTGGAGTTCTTCGTCTCCATGGGTTGGCCCGCCAACATGGTCAACTCGTTGGTCGGTGCTCGCTTCCTGGAGATCGCTGTCTCCAGTGGGTTGTCCGCCGGCAACTCTTTGCCTAGTGCTCCAGGATCCATCAATGAACTGACAAACAAAAAGCAATCGAAAGGAAACCACAATCGCAATGAAAACGGGAAAAGAATAGGATGTGAGAATCGGTCGGTGCTTCGCAAAAAGAAGATTCTTGGAATGAAAATATAGCAGCATAACTGATTCGCCCACCTTTCCTTCGTCGGTACAGAAGAAAAATGGCAGAAGTGAGTAGCCTGGAGTGAGGTTTTCTTCAAGAAAGGGAAGAAAGGGCTTGAACGAGCGTTCCAGTGAAATGATGGTTGCTTCGTCCAGTCCAACTTGGAGGCCACCTTACCACTGCTGGTAAAGGTGTGGGTTTTGTGATATGACGGGTCATGACGGCCACACCGGGGTGACAGGTGAGTCTCGACTGTAGCACCTCGCTGTGATTTGGTGGATGGCACGCGGGCCCGGATGCTTTGAAATGTCCCGCATGTAGATAGAGCGGCTAGTCATATAGGAGTGCTCAATATTGTGCACCGCGACCAAGGCGGAGAGGAAAACGAGAGAACTACGTAATTAATGCATGAGTTTAATTAGGGTAGTTTTGTAAAGTACGAGATACATTCCTCCAATCGCAAAATGCCTTGGTTCATGAGATTTGAGATTTGAGCCCTATAAACCGGAAGGGAGGGAGTACTGCACGCGGTGTAGTCTAGTCACTTGTTGAAATCTCTAGAAAGGCAAATACTCCTTTCCGGTTTACAGGGCTATACTACTCCCTCCGTCTAGGTGTGTAAGTCATCTTACGAAAACCAAATAGTCCCAAAACACTTAGGCGCGGTGCATTAACTTCTACCTTGTTTCTTGTTTCTTGACATATCAACCAATAAGAGATGAGAGGTGTGCATGCTTTTAATGACTTGCAATGGCTAGTTCATTGCATGCAATGCTATTAATTAGCAAATAAACATTGGTGACCCCAGGAGGAAACGGTGCTAAGCGCGTGGACCTATGCAGAATGAGTATCAACCAATGGATGATGGAGTTTAATTGTTAAACAATAGCAATTTTGTCTCATGCAAGAGCCTGGCTAGTATATGCGTGCTCCAAGGCACCGCACCACGCGAGCGTTCGCAACTGCCACGTTCGGGTTGCGCTTGGCTCTTCGCCTCTTCGAGAAGACGAACAATGATGTTACTCCTACTTCTACAGTATCGAATCCACTGCTGCATGTCCGTCCACCTCGTGCGGGAGGGATAGCGTGTAGCGAAAGCTTCTACTTACTGCTCCTGCCTTTGCGTCTATGACAGGTGGGCCCAACAGGTGGTTGGCCCTCCTGTCATGCAGCCAAAGGCAGGTGCAGTTAAGGCACCGGAGCTCAGTCCGCGAGGGAGAGGGCGTTGTAGTAATCAAATTTCTCGGTCTTGTACGAGTTGACGCGACACATCAAAGCACTGCACTCGATATAAGTCTTTTTACACATTTCAAATGGACTACTTCGTATGTAGACATATTCTGCTTCGTATGTAGTCACTTGTTGCAATCTCTAAAAAGACTTATATTTGGAAACGGAGGGAGTACAACGCATGCATGCATGCCGTGACTTTCCTTTTGATACTTGCATGTGTTGATTTGATGCACCTTGCCAAATTTTGACTATAAATTTAACTAACCAAATTTTCATGCATGTCACAAAAAATTACGGGGCTGTTTGGATTGTGACTATGTTTGTCTTATGTTGCCACATTATTTTTCCCACACTTGCCACACTTGCCTAACCTGAGTTGCTCAAATTGTTAGACACACTTTGGCTTGCCTAAGGGAATCTTGCCACAATTTTTGTGTCTATGACATGTGGGGTTCACTGCTAATAAAAAAATTCTTGTCTTAGGTGTGGCTAATAAAAAAGACTTATATTTAGGAACGGAGGGAGTAGAAAATATAAATAATAATGCATGTTGGGGCAACCCACGTTTCCGCTAATTTTAGCCGTGGGCTTGTTCACAATTTTTACGAGGGGGTGGTTGTTCATTTAATGGAGGGACTTGTAGTACCAGACTTGAACGATACAAAGTGCGACCTGGCACACCGTAACACCACTTGGAACAAGCGGGTAGCTATCTCAAAAAACAATCAACAACTAAAAAAACCGCGACCTGGCATGTAGTAGTACACAATTTTAAACGATTGTTTTGATGGAGTGAAAAAGGAAAACTACCCCACTACGTATATATAGGCCGGAGCCTCCGCGCTTGCTTGCTAGGGTTGCTCTATTCACACACTCTCATCCTCTCCAGATCTAAACAAGATAGGGGTAGTAACACTGTCTTTCTCCCTTCAAAAAACACTGGCTTTCTATCCTCACCGCTGGTTACAGATCCGGACGTATCCCCCTCCGCCGGTGAAGGGGAGGAGGGGCAGCGTTTAGGCCGTCGTCGACAGCGAGGGAGGAGACCCACTGCCGGCCGCACCGTTATCTCTGGCCGAGCGCCGGCGCGGGAGGTCCTCCGATCCCTTCGTCGTTGCCTGTGGGCGGATCCGGCCTCCCGCCGCCCACCTATCCACATCCCGACGACCTTCAGGTATATCTTCGTTCGAAACCGCCTTAGCTCTACTTCCCCAGCTCGCTACGTCGCTGCATGTGCATCATTTTCTACCTCTCAGCCCCTCTCGATCGGATGGTCCAACGTCACCTATTTTTTTCTATTGTTAGAGGTAAAGCTACTTCATGGAGTCGAATCTTGTACTCCCTCCGTCCGAAAATACTTGTCATTGAAATGGATGTATCTAGATGTATTTTAGTTCTAGACACATCCATTTTGATGACAAGTAATTCCGGACGGAGGGAGTACTTGGTTCAAACAAGAAATAAAGTGGGGGTGGGGGAATTTAGTATGTACATCGGACTTGGTACAAACAGGAAGGAAAGGGGGTGAAAGTAGTACAGACTGGTCATCCAACCGGTCTCTTGGTCGAAAAGGGAAATATAGGGGTAACGTTGTACACAGTGGTATGACCAGGACTAGATTTGCTATCCACACATAGGAGTAGGTGGCTAGAGTGAACAAAAATGGGACCAACCCAGATATGTTTCTTGGATGTTTGTTTCTCGGGGCAACAAACTATGAATCACCACTTTATGCCCCTGTTTACGTACATGGTGCTGGACTGCTGGTGCACCCACTGTCCCATGCCCTTATACCAAATATTTAGCTGTTCTTAATCTAATGTCCCTGGTAAAAATGAAGCCATGCCACTGTTATAAGCCATGACAAGTTTAGCCAAATGTTTTTGCCTGTAATTGTTTGAGACTCTGACTGTTTCCTCTGTACCTTTTTGTGCAAACAGGGATATCCAATTCACCTGGTTGCTGTTGTGACCTTTTGGTGCACTGCACAAAACTCTTCTTAAAAGAAGTGACTTTTGTGCTGTTTAACTGGAATGTCAGAATGGAACAGTTGGTTCATTTCGGTGGAACTGCACAAAGGGAGATCTGTGTTCCAATCCTCATCATCCATATTGGCGCCATAACCTTCCTTTAGGTAAGAATGATATTTAATGCATGTGTTCATCTCTATTTTCCGACTGCCATGAGAAAATAATGCTATTTTTTACTAGTACACTTGTACTCCCTCACTGACAAAACCAATTCTGAATTAGAAGGCCAATCATGTACTTGGTTTCACCAACTGGTGAGGAGAAAGAGAAACAGAGCATGAAGAGGAAGAAGAAGAAGAATAAACAGTGCCAAGGCGATCTTGCTGAAGCCAGAGGCCTCAGTCGAGGCCATTCAAGGGCTCCGGCAACGACTACCTTACATGTGAGACGATCCTCCAGGGAGCCCTTCCACTTCTGCTGTCTCACTTAATTAATTAGGAGTACTTAAGTACCACTAATTTATTACTGCCTAATTTTCCTGTTGGAGTTAAACAAATCTTTAGTAGGACCCTATGCTGAATCATGTACGTGTGTATGTTTGTCTATGGAGGTGAATCATGTGGTGGAGCAGGGAGGGAATATTATTAGTGTCATGACATAATAGTGCTATTGTTTTGCATGTCAATTTATTGCCATTGGTTCAATGAGGCAATGTTTTGCGTATTGTCCATCATGAATTTGATGCTACTGTTTGAGTAATATGCTAATGTCTTCCTATCCTTTCTCACTAAGCTAATGAAGGTTTCACCTTGTTCCTACTTGTGCAAACAGGGATCATGTTGTGCCAATCATACATTTTAGTGGAACTACACAAGACAATACAATGAACTGTATCCCAGCCAGTGCTTTAACTCTGCTGGAAGTTCTTGATAATCTTTCGATATAATCTCAGCACTGGTAAACAAGAGTGATTTCAACCATACATTTGAAGTGCACAAAAATATATACTATTGTGTGATTCCAGTGAGTGCTTTATCATCTCTTATGGGACTACATGAATAAGCTTTTTTCTCAGGTTGGTACGGGCCTAAGGCCTTCATCCATATTAGTTTGCTGTCATCTCTATTTGTATCGTGCTACTGTCATGAGAAACTCCTTTATCTTTGCACGTTAAAGTTTTGCAACCTATGATAAATGGCAATGCTTTGAGTGTTGAGCTAATTGGCACTGATTAAATAAACTAATACCTCTCTTTAAGCAAGACTACTATGTTGCTAACTTTACCCATTAAGATAATGAGGGTGCTTCTATTTGTTAGTGTATGTTTCATCAACTAGTCCCACTATTACAGTAATCTCACTCTCTCAATATATGTGCCAACAGGGATGCTCGATTTTGGTGGAACTGCACAAAAACTTTGGGTGCTTCATTGCATCGATAGCTTCCGTCCTTTCCTGTCAGTCGCTAATCTCGGCTTGCTTTCTTCCTTCGCTGTCAGTCGCTTCGTTTATCTCGGCTTCCAGTCAAAGGAAGTAGTAATTGATATGCTACCTCACACAGGTTGGTACTGGTCTTTATCCTGATTATTGTGCTTGTCATATGTATTGGTAATTTGGTATTGTGCTACTGTTTGCCGATTTCATAAAGGAGTAATTTGGAGCCTGAACTCGCAGGCAAATCATTACATCGGGTGATTTCAGTAGAACTGCACAAAATGATCAGATGGACAGGTACTTATGCTGCTACTATGTACTCCAAAGTTCACTCAGACAAGCATGGATGTTGACAAGAAGAAGTGCCTATATTCATTAGAGTATCAACCGGCGTCAACCAATTGTCAAACTCCAAGTATTAGGAGAGTGAACGCCAAAAATATTGCTTGGTGCATAGCCCAGAAAAATGCAGTCCAGTCTTTGGTCCCAACTTGTGCCTTTTGGTTATCGGCACATATGGTAGCGAACTATATGGCATGGAGTCTAAAGATTCCAGACAAGTTGGTTGACGCGTATATTCATCTGGCACTTAATCAGTCTGCACGCCAAGGATGCTCCATTTCAGTTGAACTTCACAAAAATTTTGGGTGGTTCATTTCCTCAACCGCCTCCTTTCTCGTCTACAATGTAGAATTTTGGCGAGATACAGGACCAAGATGGTAAACTAGTTGGATGAAAGTAGTGGCCAAGTTTCTCAAACCTCCCTCGGCACTATTTGAGGATAAACCTACAAGCAAAGTTCAGATTGTCTGTGCTGCCTCTTATGTACTCGAAAGTTTACTCGTACAAGAACTAATTTTAGCAAGAAGTACCTCCGATTGAACACCATTTACCAGTCTGTACCCTAGGTAATTAAAGTTCGTCCATGGATCATATTGGTTGTGATCTCAATCATTTGGATGCATAGACATACTGAACATGTGTATATCTGAATCTTTTTGTGAATTATGTATGAATATTGTCGTGTGATCTATCAATCATTTGGATGCATAGATATGCTGAGCTTGTGTATATATGAATCTTTTGAGTTGTTGATAGTGAATGTTGGCTATGAATATGAACGTGTCCTGTGAACCTGATTTTGATACGAATGTTTACCTTTTCTGTTGTATTTGTGTGTGAACTTGTTAGTATGCCTACTGGGGGTATAAAACGCAGGTCTCTTATAAAAGTAATGTTGTGTCCAATTTTTTTCCCTTCTAACGACATTATATATATTTATATTATTACTATTATCATATATTTTATAGAGACTTATATATACATTATAAAAACATCCCACGTGTTATTAACTTATAAAAGTAAATGTTTAACAGAAGTTGGCAAGGAAAATCCTGGTTGTTTTTGACTCACAGGCAAGGAAAATCCTGGTGATTGCGAACAAAAGCTTGCGAAGATTTTAAGGACCAATTTAATATAAATGCGCTCATTTTTATTTTGAGCAATAACTCGCTAATTTGTTAATTATATATATATATATATATAATGTGCCTCTCCGGTTTATTCTTTGATATTAATTGCTCCTTCTAACATAACATTATATATATAACGAGCTCACCTAATACGTGTATTTCAAGGAAGTGCAAATGAGCTGGGATTTCTTAGAAAATATAAATGGGCCTGATTGACGCGAAATTATTTATTCACCCAGCCCAGCAAATGGACTGTACATTCTAGCGAAAGAAGTATAGTTTTCACCCCCAAATCCCTCTCAATGTCTCCATAACCCCCCAAAGTCAATTTTGGTCTGATTTACACCCTGAAATTGTCAAAACCGGTTTAATCAAGCCCTGAGTGGTTTCATGTCACATCTGAAGCGGTTTTGCTGGTGTTTTCATTTAGTTGGTGCTGAATTGGCGCATAAGTGTTGGTGACGTGGCCGTTGATGGCCGAAATAACTGATTTGGCGCATAAGTATTATTGATGGCCGAAATAACGGATGGCACATATTTAGCCTGTCGCATGCCCTTCATCTGTTTTGATTCCTCTGTGCGCCTGAGGAGGACGCGCCGCAGCCAGCCATCGTCGTCATTGTGGTCGCACCAATCGTTGCTGCCAACCGCTGTCGTCAATCGTTGGCGTCTGGGCTTCCACTTCGCATGGGATAAAGTGCGGTCTGTGGTCGTCCACAGTTAGGGCTAAGCTATCATCGATCGTCGCGCCTCCATCTCCTTTAGATTCAAGCCATGGTTGAAGGTATGTTCGTCCGTCATGGATCTCATCATGTTTCTGATTCGTGGCCAGTAGTTTAGTGGCTTCATGTAGGGTTGTTCCTGATGTTGTTCTTCCATAAAAAGGTTATGATTTTGTGGATGATCGTGCTTCAGAAGAAAGTAGTTTATTTTATGTTGTTTCATTAATGAATGGGTTGATAGAAACTGAGCATAGCGACTTTCACCGCATTATTGGGTAACTCTGATTTTGACTGAATTTTGGCTGAATATGTGCACTGTGTTAACTCTACATTTGTTGACTGAAGAATGTTAAATCTGCACTTTGTTATTTGCACTCCAATTTTGACTGAACAATCATTTAACTATGCATTAGAGAGGAAGGATGGATTGAATATTTAGACTCTGTCATTTATTTGCACTATAATTTTGATTTAATATTCAGTACTATACAACTGAATATTTTGACTGAATATTTGGACTTGTCAGTCATTTGCACTACTATACAACTGACCAGAAATTTCTCTCAGTTTGCAGCTTCTTTGGATCCTCCTGATCCACTTGATTACATGTTTGTGAGATTTCATTATCTCGGCTATTTTGAGAGGGAGTATGGACATGTTGATTACTCAGGAGCACTAGAGGCAGAAATGTTATTCCAAGAGTCATGCTAAGTTATGCGGAATTGTATTCTTATACTAAAGATTTGCATCAAGTAGAAAGAGGTCACTGCCATTATGCAGAATTGATGTATGTTTATGTCAAGAACATGAGTTTTGTAGCATGTTATGTGAGCTACATGGGTTTCTGTAGTGAGCAGTCTTGTAATGACTATATTTTGCGGCGTGGTCAATGTGGTCAACGACCGAATTCGAGTACTGTACGTGGAGAGGCTGACAGCTGGGTCCATGGCAGCCGCAAGGAAGTGCCTCCTTATTACGTGGAAAATAATTATTCCTTCACCTGACAGCGGGGACCCACCGGACGGGCCACCAGTATTTTGTGAAAAAAACGTTTCCCCCTGACTGTTGGGACCCACCGGACGGGCCACCGTATTTCGCGAAAAAAATGTTCCCCCTGCTGTCAGCTCGGACCCACCGGAAGTGCCTCCTTATTACGCACAAAAAAATGAATACTCCCCCAGCTAGCTGGGACCCACCTTGGTGGGAGGCTGATTTGTGGGCCTACTAAGTTGACAGGGACGAAGGGCTTTGTCAACTTAGTCAATATGAACGATTCTAGCTCCAGTGACCGTACGATGTCCATCCAACGTCCATAGTGCTTCTTCAACCTCTGGTCTTCTTGCTCCAGCCGCCCAAAGCAGCGCCGGTTGTGCCGCATGCTCCTGCCTCCCGTGGCCGGCTGTGCTGCCGCGGAGGCCTCACCGCCCCCTACTATTCCCACTGCTGGCTAGGCCCTGCGGCGACGGCAGCCTCACACCGCGGCCGAACCAGTGAACCCTCGTACTCCTCTGCGCGCGGGCTTCCACTGTCGCGTCTTCCCCGGCTCCACGTCGTCCCCTTCCTAGGCCTCGCCGTCGTCCATCGCCGTTGTGCTCTCCGCTCGGCGTGGTCAATGTGGTCAAGGAACGACTTCCATCGGAAGATTACTGTACGTGGAGAGGCTGACAGCTGGGTCCACGGCCACAGCCCAGTTTTTTTGTGATTTGCCAAGTAAGTCGCTTTGTCAGGCCTGTTGGGCTGCAAATCTTTCAAGACGAGGAGAGCTTTCATTCGGCTGGCCGAGAAAATGGCCCATCAGTAATGAGAAATGGGCTGTACATTTTTAAAACACATCAAACCGACAATTAGTTCCAAATATCTTTTTTTCATTTTTCAGATTTTAAATTACATTAATTTTTATGCGTGGAGAATTTGTTGGATTTTATGTTGATATACATTTATTTTTAAAATCAATTTGAATCTGAGTCGAAATTTCGGGATTAAAAACAGTTCGGACCGCACCGAAATATGCAAAATTTCGTATAACTTTTTAACCGTGGCCACAATATGGGCTGTAATGCTAACGAAAACAATATGGGCTAAAAAACCTTAAGAATTAGCAAATGGGCTATAAATTATTAGAAATAATGGCAGATGGGTTGTATGCTGTTCTCCACAGATTTGAGGCTTTCCTAAAAAAAGGTTGACGCACAAGCAGTGACTGTTGGATGTCCATCCAACGGCCGTCGTGCTTCTTCAATCTCTGCTCTTCCTGCTCCAGCCACTCAAACAAGCGCCGTCGGGACTGCCTGCTCCCTCCTCCTCGCGGCCGGCTGTGCTGCCACACAGGCCTCACTGCCCCATCGTACTCCCATCGCTGGCCTAGCCATCCCTCTACTCACCCACACCTGCTGTTATTCTCTGGCGACGGCAGACGAACCAGTAAACCCCTCGTACCGTCATACTCCCCTCCGCGTGGGAAACAACTGTCGCGTCTTCCCTGCCTCTGGGTCGTTCCCTTCCTAGGCCTTGCCGTCGTCCACCACCCTGGTGCTCTTGGCGCGGCGTGGTCAACGTGGTCAAGGAACGGCTTCCATCGGACGTGGACTATACATGGAGAGGCTGACAGCTGGGTCCACGGCCGCAGCAAGGAAGTGCCTCCTTATTACGTGCAAAACAATTATTCCTCCACCTGACAGCGGGGACCCACCAGACGGGCCACCGTATTTCGCGAAAAAAACGTTTCCCCCTGACTGCTGGGACCCACCAACTACAAATTCGCACGCAAGGAAGTGCGTCCGGGAAAAAACGATTCGCCCCCTGACTGCTGGGACCCACCAGCTACACCTTCACACGCAAGGAAGTGCATCCAGGCAAAAAAATACGATTCGCCCCCCTGACTGCTGGGACCCAGCAGCTACACCTTCACACGCAAGGAAGTGCGTCCGGGCAAAAAAACACAAAACAATTCGCCCCCCTGACTGCTGGGACCCACCAGCTACATCTTCGCACGCAAGGAATTTCCTGACAGTCGGGACCCACCTGGTCGAAGCGTACGTAGCGTTGTCATTCTGGTCACGAACATGTACGGACATATATACTGGTCGATGTAGAGGCGCGCACGTGTCGTAGTAGAGGCGCGCACGTAGCATGTACACGTACGTACATCGGCCAGGGTGCAAGAAAGAAAATACGGCCACGTATGTGTACATACGGGCGGCGTCTCGAATGCCTACTCGCGCATACGTACGTCCAGGGCTCGTGTACATGGCTGGGTCGGAACAGAGAAACAGCATCGTCGTCGTGTTCATGGGGAGGCAACGGAATGCGCCGTGTTCATCGGGAGGCAACGGAACGCGTGGGAGCCAACCGGCTGGGTCAGAACGGAATGCGTGGTCGTGTTCATCGGGAGGGCTTGGACGGAACAGGCGATGGAAACGGGGCCTGGCGTACCGCAGAACGGAGGAAATGGACCTCCTACGTTCAGAACGGGGTCCTGTTGATCGGGAGGGGTCTGGCGTACCGCAAAACGGAGGAAACGGACCTCCTACGGTCGAAGGGGGACTTGTTGATCGGGAGGGGTGTGGCATACCGCAAAACGGAGGAAATGGGCCTCCTACGGTCGAAACGGGGGTCCTGTTGATCGGGAGGGGTGTGGCGTACCACAAAACGGACGAAACGGACTTGTGTTAGAGCGCTACGGTCAAAATGGGGGTCCTGTTCATCGGGAGGGGTGTGGAGTACCGCAAAACGGGACTCTACGGGATACTGTTCATCTCCACCGTCGACCTCCTCCAGCCTCCACGGGCTACCGTCGACCTCCTCCAGCCTGCACGAGCTCCTGTTCATCCAGCCTCCACCGCGCGCTACTCCACCGGCTACTGTTCAACCACCACTCCAAGGGCACCCCTCCACCGTTACTGTTCATCCAGCCCTCCACACCACGGGGTCCTGTTCAACCACCCCTCCACGGGCCCCCCCCCCCCCACCGTCTACTGTTCATCCAGCCCTCCACACCACGGGGTCCTGTTCATCCAGAGGCAACTCCCCCTCCCACTGTTCATCCAACCCCCCTCCCCCCGCAACGCTCACTATTCATCCGATCGATCGGCTTCAGTTAGCAGCAGTAGCGAAGGAATCGCTCGATCGGGTTCAGTTAATAGCCATCGATCGATCGCTCGGGTTCAGTAACGCGTAGCCTGCAGTGCAATCGCTCGGGTTCAGTTAGAGCCCAACGCCTTGCTCGGGTTCAGTTAGAGACAATGCCTCGCACACACACGCATACGTGTACGAGAGAAACGCGCATCGCTCGGCCCCCAACCTCCCACCGTAACCGGGAACTCCCCAAAATTTTCCTCGCCCTCGCTTCTACCACGGTTTTTTCCGTCATGGACGGCCCAAAGAATGTCATGCAGCATCGTCTCCGGCCCACCCGGGATGAAAAGCCCATTTTCTGTCAAGATTTTTTGTCATAGAAGTAGGAGCCCACCACATCTATGATGATACCGGGTTTTGTCACAATTATCGTCATAGAAGTGTCATATGTATGACAGGAAAAAAATCGTTTGGCCCAAAATGTCACGGATGTGTCTTTTTTTTGTAGTGTTCAGGCCATGTGACGTTGGACAGCTTGCTCACCATAGCGCCTCCGCACTCAGCGTGTTGACCCCCCACCACCTTCAGCTTCACATTCAAGGTCTTAAGCCACAATCCGAAGTGGGGTGGGATGCGGAGGAAGGCCTCGCAAATGACAACAAATGCCAAGATGTTGATGAAGGAATTCAGGGCCAGATAATGAAAATCTAGCCCGTAGTAGAACATGAGTCCGCGGACAAAGGGGTGGAGAGGAAACCTAACCCACGGACGAAGTGAGGGATGAATACCACCCTCTCATTGGGCTTCGGGGTGGGGATGATCTGCCCTTTGGCCGGAAGCCGGTGGGTGATTTACTTGGCCAAGTACCCCGCCTCCCAGAGCTTCATGATATCCTTCTCCTCGACGGAGGAGGCCATCCACTTGCCCTAAGCTCTAGATTCATACATGGTTGGAGTGTTTTGTGGGGGCAGAAAAGATGGAAGCTTGGGCGCTGGAGCTCGAGAGTGGATGGCTGGAGAAGAGGAAGAAGGCGTGGGTGGAAAAATGGGTCGTTATCCTCTTATAAAGGCAGTGAATATAAAGCGCCTCTCCACTCACCTTAAAACTCGCTTATTCCCCAAGAGCCGTGCAGACAGCACGTTTGGATTACCCACGTCCGTATTGATGAGAATCCCGTAATAAGGGGACACGATCTCTGCTTTGACAAGACGTGCCAATAAAACCGCATCTTGAAACATGGAGCGGGAGGCTAAAAAGAATGGTTTGAAATAATGACTGGGCAGCGATGTGATGTCATGCTACAAAAGTTGCCAGTGGATTGGACTCTTGAAATATTATACTCTCTGTGGTTCCGTGTGGTACTTGTTTCGCAGAGCCGGACATGTTCTCTGTGTTCGAGGACTACTTTGAAGTATTCAGAGGAGGAACCCGCCTTGCAATGCCGAAGATAATCTGCGTGCCGGACACATCGTCATTGAAGCCTGGTTCAGGGGCTACTGAGGGAGTCCTGGATGCTACTGAGGGAGTCCTGGATTAAGGGGTCCCCGGGTGTTCGGCCTATGTGACGTGGGCCGGACTGATGGGCCATGAAGATACAAGACAGAAGACTTCCTCCCGTGTCCGGATGGGACTCTCCTTTGCGTGGATGGCAAGTTTGGCATTCGTACATGAAGATTCTTTCCTCTATAAACCGACTATGTACAACCCTGGGCCCCCTCCGGTGTCTATATAAACTGGAGGGTTTAGTCCGTAGAGATAATCATAATCATACAGGCTAGACATCTAGGGTTTAGCCATTACGATCTCGTGGTAGATCAACTCTTGTAATCCTCATATTCATCAAGATCAAGCAAGCAGGAAGTAGGGTATTACCTCCATCGAGAGGGCCCGAACCTGGGTAAACATCGTGTCCCCCGTCTCCTGTTACCATCGACCTTAGACGCACAGTTCGGGACCCCCTACCCGACATCCGCCGGTTTTGACACTGACGGCAGCCGACTCCAGTTCACCCGGAACATTGGACTATGTTCTTTGATGGATCCAAGATGTTGAACGATTCTTGTGCTAGTGTGGTTCTGGTATAACCAAGAGGCGACAAGCTCAGTTATGTCCTCCGGATCCATTTTGATTCCTCAAATAATGAAGCTGAGTATGAAGCACTTCTGTATGGGTTGCGTATGGCCATCTCACTCGGCTATGGCGACTCAGATTTGGTGGTCAATCAAGTAATGAAGGAATGGGATACCAGGAGCCCAACTATGATCGGTTATTGCAATGCAGTAAGAAAGCTAGAGAAGAAGTTTGAGGGGTTAGAGCTCCACCACATACCCCGAATCAAGAATCAAGTGGCCAATGATCTGGCGAAGATAGGTTCCACTCGGAAACCTATTCCCAGTAATGTGTTCTTCGAGCATCTCCGCACCCCATCAGTTCAAGAATATCCCTTCACGGAAGAGCTCCCACAACCGATAAGTGCAAACAATTCGACTGAAGTTGAAGTGCCAGCGATGGTTGACCTAATTATGGAAGTTTTGTAGGTCACTCCCGGCTGGACAGTGCCATATATCGCATACCTGCTCAGGCATGAGCTCCTAGAGGATGAAGATGACGCCCGCCAGATCGTCCGCAAGTCCAAATCCTTCACGGTGATAAATGGGCAGCTTTACCGAGAAAGTGTTACCGGAGTTGCTCAGCGTTGCATCTCTCCAGAAGAAGGTCGACTCATCCTAAATGAGATTCACTCGGGGACCTGTGGTCACCATGCGTCCTCTCGGACCATCGTGGCCAAAGCATATCGAGCATGATTTTATTGGTCGCGTGCAAATGAGATGGCTAAAGATATAGTCGACAAGTGCGAAGGCTGTCAGTTTTACTCAAACATGTCTCACAAGCCTGTATCTGCCTTGAAGACTATTCCACATGTCTGGCCTTTGGCAGTTTGGGGATTGGACATGGTTGGGCCTTTCAGGACTGGCAGAAGTGGTTTCACTCATTACTCGTAGCAGTCGACAAGTTCACCAAATGGATCGAAGACAAGCCTATCAAGAATCTTGATTCAAGCACTACCGAGAACTTATATTCAGATATGGGGTCCCTCACAGCATTATCACAGATAATGGCTCCAACTTTGATTCTGATGAGTTCAGAGCATTCTGCGCTTCTCAAGGCACTCGAGTCGACTACGCATCCATTGCGCATCCACGGTCGAATGGGCAGGCAGAAAGAGCGAATGGCATGATCCTTCAAGGGTTGAAACCTCAGTTGATGCGCGACCTCAAGCACGTAGCTGGGGCTTGGGTGACTAAGTTGCCATCTGTCTTATGGGGATTGAGGACGACTCCCAATCGGTCAACTGATTGAACCCCTTTCTTCATGGTATATGGCGCTGAAACCGTGCTTCCGAGTGATTTGCTACATAATGCCCCCCGAGTGGAACTCTTCTCAGAAGCTGAGGTAGAACAAGCACGCCAAGATGAAGTTGATATCCTAGAGGAAGAATGAGAGATGGCTTTGATTCGGTCGACCATCTATCAACAAGACATGCGTCGATTCCATGCTCTAAATGTCAGAGGCCGAGCATTTTAGGAAGGACATATTGTGCTCCGAGTGCACCAGAAACGACCTCACAAGCTCGCTCCGGCCTGGGAAGGGCCCTTCATCATCACCAAGGTGCTCCACAACGGGCGTATCACCTTTACAACGTAGCCAAGAAAGAAGACGAGCTACGCTCATGGAATGCGGATCTGCTCCGCTGTTTTATACCTAAACACTCGGTTTGATGAGTTGTAATTAGAATCCTTTAGTTTGCTTATCAAGGACATGCTTTTTGCAGTATCTTAACACTACAAAAAAAGACACATCCGTGACATTTTGGGCCGAACGAATTTTTTTTCTGTCATACATATGACACTTCTATGACGATAATTGTGACAGAACCCGGTATCATCATAGATGTGGTGGGCTCCTACTTCTATGACAAAAAATCATGACAGAAAATGGGCTTTTCGTCCTGGGCGGGCCGGAGACGCAGCTGCATGACATTCTTTGGGTCATCCATGACGGAAAAAACCATGGTAGAAGCGAGGGGTAGGAAAATTTCAGGGAGTTGCCGGTTACGGTGGGAGGTCGGGGGCCGAGCGATGTGCGTTTCTCTCGTACACGTACGCACGTGTGTGTGAGGTGTTGG
The DNA here is from genome assembly GCF_018294505.1 of Triticum aestivum. Lineage (NCBI taxonomy): Eukaryota > Viridiplantae > Streptophyta > Magnoliopsida > Poales > Poaceae > Triticum > Triticum aestivum. The sequence goes on from NC_057807.1 coordinate 511,598,258, forward strand.
CTCTAACTGAACCCGAGCGAGGCGTTGGGCTCTAACTGAACCAGAGCAATTGCACTTCAGGCTACGTGTTACTAAACCCGAGCGATCGATCGATGGCTGTTAACTGAACCCGATGGAGCGATTCCTTCACTACTGCTGCTAACTGAAGCCGATCGATTGGATGAACAGTGAGTGTTGCGGGGGGGTTGGATGAACAGCGGGAGGGGGAGTTGCCTCTGGATGAACAGGACCCCGTGGTGTGGAGAGCTGGATGAACAGTAGACGGTGGAGGGGTGGCCGTGGAGGGGTGGTTGAACAGGACCCCGTGGTGTGGAGGGCTGGATGAACAATAGACAGTGGAGGGGTACCCGTGGAGGGGTGGTTGAACAGTAGCCGGTGGAGTAGCGCGTGGTGGAGGCTGGATGAACAGGAGCCCATGGAGGCTGGAGGAGGTCGACGATAGCCCGTGGAGGCTGGAGGAGGTCGACGACAGCCCGTGGAGGCTGGAGGAGGTCGACGGTGGAGATGAACAGTATCCCGTGGAGTCCCGTTTTGCGGTATGCCACACCCCTCCCGATGAATAGGACCCCCGATTCGACCGTAGGAGTTCCGTTTCCTCCTTTTTGCGGTACGCCACACCCCTCCCGATCAACAGGACCCCCGTTTCGACCGTAGGAGGTCCGTTTCCTCCTGTTTTGCGGTACACCACACCCATCCCGATCAACAGGACCCCCGTTTCAAGCGTAGGAGGTCCGTTTCCTCCGTTTTGCGATACACCACACCCCTCCCGATCAACAGGACCCCGTTCCAAACATGGCCGGCCGAACACAAGGTCGTTTCCTCCGTTCTGCGGTACGCTAGGCCTTGTTTCCATCGCCTATTCCGTCCAAGCTGGTTGGCTCCCACGCGTTCCGTTGCCTCCCAGTGAACACGACGCATTCCGTTGCCTCCCCATGAACACGACGCATTCTGTTGCCTCCCCATGAACACGACGCATTTCGTTGCCTCCCCATGAACACGACGCATTCCGTTGCCTCCCCATGAACACGAGCCCTTGTCGTACATATGCGCGACTAGGCGTTCGAGACCCCGCCCGTATGTACACATACGTGGTCGTATTTTCTTTCTTGCACCCTGGCCGCTGTACGTACAGGTACATGCTACGTGCGCGCCTCTACTACGACACGTGCGCGCCTCTACATCGACCAGTATGTACGTACACGTTCGCGACCAGGATGACAACGCTATGTATGCTTCAACCAAGTGGGTCCCAACTGTCAGGCACTTCCTTGCCTGCGAAGATGTAGCTGGTGGGTCCCAGCAGTCAGGGGGCGAATCGTTTTGTTTTTTTTTTTGCCCGAACGCACTTCCTTGCGTGCGAAGGTGTAGCTGCTGGGTCCCAGCAGTCAGGGGGCGAATCATTTTTTTTGCCCGGACGCACTTCCTTGCGTGCGAAGGTGTAGCTGCTGGGTCCCAGCAGTCAGGGGGCGAATCGTTTTTTTTTGCCCGAACGCACTGCCTTGCGTGTGAAGGTGTAGCTGGTGGGTCCCAACAGTCGGGGGGCAAATCGGTTTCTTTACGCACTTCCTTGCATGCGAAGATGTAGCTGGTGGGTCCCAGCAGTCAGGGGGGCGAATCGTTTTTTTTGGGCGCACTTCCTTGCGTGCGAAGATGTAGCTCGTGGGTCCCAGCAGTCAGGGGGCGAATCATTTTTTTCGCGAAATACGGTGGCCTATCCGATGGGTCCCCACTGTCGGGTGGAGGAATAATTATTTTGCGCGTGATAAGGAGGCACTTCCTTGCGGCTACCATGGACCCAGCTGTCAGCCTCTCCACATACAGTCCACGTCCGATGGAAGTTGTTCCTTGACCATGTTGACCACGCTGCGCCGAGTGCACCACGGCGGTGGACGACAGCGAGGCCTAGGAAGGGGACGACGCGGAGCCGGGGAAGACGCGGCAGTGAATGCACACGCAGAGAGGAGTACGAGGGTTCACTGGTTCGGCTGCGCTGCCGTCACCGCAGAAAAACAGGGGGTGTGGGTGAGTGGAGGGATGGCCTGGCCAGCGGTGGGAGTAGTAGGGGCGATGAGGCCTCCGCGGCAGCACAGCCGGCCATGGGAGGCAGGAGCAGGCGGCACGACCGGCGTTGCTTTGGGCGGCTGGAGCAAGAAGACCAGAGGTTCAAGAAGCACGACGGCCGTTGGATGGACATCGTACGGTCACTACAGCTAGAATCGTTTATATTGACTAAGTTGACAAAGCCCTTGGTACGTCAACTTAGTAGGCCCACAGGTCAGCTTCCAAAACGGTGCGCCCCAGATGTCAAGGGGAGGAATCATTTTTTGGGCAGGTGAAGCTAGAATATCCGAAATTGAAGAAGAAGCACGGCATCCGTTGGATGGACATCCAACGGCCACTGTTGCTAGAACCGTGTGTTGACTATAAGTTGACGAAGCCTTGCATACGCGTCAACTCTGTTTTTTTAGGGGACGCGTCAACTTAGTAAGGCCAGAAGTGTGTGGCAGAGAACTTATAGCCCATTTGAGATTTATAAGAATGTCTAGCCCATTTTTGAATTCTAATGGAATTTACTACATCCCATTTAAAGTTTGTTAAAAGTACAGCCCATTTCAACCAACCGTTCAAAACAGAATTCAATAAAATTTCCCATATTTTGATGGGATCCGAATATTTTTATCCTGAAATTCTAGTCAGATTAAATACAATTTCAATATAAATTTATATTACGTAAAAATCCAACGAAACATTGTGCTCGCAACAATTAATGAAATTAAAATATTCAATATTCCAAAAATAATATTTTATAAAGTAATCACTGTTTGGTGCATTTTTTATTGTTACTACCTAGTTTTTATAATTACATCCCATTTATTATTTCTTAAAGCCCATTTTCTTGTTAAGCCTAATGCATCCCTCCTAGGAAAGATTTGCAGCCCAGCGGGGCGGAGAATAACAACTTGACCTTGCCTGGGTATTCCTAAAAAAAGTATAGCTGGGCTAGCCATTTTCAGCTTAAAAAAATTTAATATCTGGGCTGGATATCTGGCCTGGGCTAGACGGGCCACAGCCCGCCCAGTTAATACATGCAGCGATGTTTTCGTCGTTATTCAGAGGAGAAAAATTAATATCTGGGGTAAACATCAAAAAACTCTGCAGTGCTCACACCTCAAAAACACAAATACTGCTCGAGCTGCTTGGTCCCAGCTGTCGGTCGCTTCTTGTGCAATTCTCTCGTTTATTGACTAATACATAGGTTGACAATGGTGTGGGACCGTGATGTCAGGAAACCAGGAGAAAGCAAAATAAATTATAGTTATATATATATATATATATAATAAGGAGGCACTTGCGTACGTGAGGCTATGGACCTGGTGGGTCCCCATTGTCATCCTATCCAAGTAAAGTCATCTCGCCCGCGCGCTCTTTCCACCCGAAACAGTCAGCGCCGGCCGCCCCGCTTTCCGGTGCAGGCGATTGCTCCGCCTTCAAACGGCACAAGTGTCGTCCGTCCGTCCATCTGCTGCACACATTAATGATACGCGGTTGCCGAGGCGGCTACTCTGGCGCCACACGTCCGTCCCTCCGCCTGCCCACCATTGCTATATAAACTGCTGCGTCGGCCATAGCCGCAGTCATCCGCATCTGTTCCCTTTCTCCTGTCCACACCACTACTGCCCACCATGGCTTCCTCGCGCTCCAGCGCTCTTCGGGACGGGAGGACGACGGACCATAAGGAGATGGCAGCCGTTGCTGCCGACCGGCTGGCCGGCAGGCAGCCGGAGGACGACGACGTCCTAATGGAGAACATGGTAGTCGACGATCCGGCACCAACCCCCTCCTCCGCGCCATCCTCGCCAGTGCATTGCACCATGACCATCGGCGAGGCCCATGCCCAATATATGGACAGGGTGAGGCCGATGCGTGAGGAGCAGTTCTGGGAGGCGCAGGCCGACGCCGCCTACAACCACCATCTCCTCCAGGAGCACCTACAGGCGGAGGAGCAGATCGCCACGGAGCGGGCGGAGCAGGAGGCTTTTCTTGACTCATACCGCTTCGCCCGCAAGGGCCGCCTCGAGCATAGGCGGTACCGCATGCGGGTGGCAGAGGCTGCGGCTGCCTACAAAGAGGCTAGCAAAGAGGGCGATGAAGCGGGCGAGGCACTGTTTGGCGAGACCGAGGACGAGGCAAAGGACAATACCGGCTCCGATGAGTCGCCGCTCCGCTGGCATCGATGACGCCCTGGTCCGCCGAGGCCCCGCGGCGCCAACAATGAGGCAGAGGACACCGCCGGCTCCGCCGAGGCCCCGCGGCGCCAACAACAAGGCAGAGGACACCGTCGAGGCCCCGCCCCGCCAACAACGAGGCAGAGGACATCGCCGGCTCAGCCGAGGCCCCACCCTGCCGGCAACGTGGGGGAGGATTTCCACCGCTCCGCTGAGGCGCCGCCTGCCGGCAACGAGACAGAGGACATCGCCGGCTCCGCCGAGGCCCCGCCCCGCTGCCAACAAGGCCGCGCCACACAGAAAACGAGGAAGAGTAGAATACGGTAGGTCGCCGCCGCTCGGGTCCAAGTAAGGCCACCGCTGCTACCCTCCGGTTGAAGCCAAGCTAGGCGGGTTGACCATTGACGGCCGGTTAGCTTCTTGGCGGTGACATGGAGTCCGAGAGCTGCGCTGGAGAACAACGCTGCTTCTACTTAACTGCTGGTGCAGTTGGCTGACTGACACGTGGGCCCAACAGGCCACATGTCAGTTACGCAACTGCACCTGCACTTAAGTCACTGAAGCTTCTATTCGGCTCAGCGGGACACAGGTGGGTAGCTTCGGTTAATTAATTATACCTCCAGCGCACCCCTTTTTAGTTTTTTTCAAAAAGGAGGATGACCCCCGGCCTCTGCATCCGGGAGATGCATGCGGCCACAAACACCCCTTTTTAGTTGAAGAATGTATGAAATGTAATGAAATCCGGTATGTTTATATGAAATCCGACCGTGTATGGATGAATTTATTTCGATTAGTTCGAATTCCTGTATCACTGGCATTGGATGAACATGCAAAACAATACGTACTAGCATTATTCCCAGGGTGATCACCACGTTTGCAGCAGTTTCACATGTACTCCCTCCGGTCCTTTCTAGTCTGCATACAAGTTTTGTCTGCAGTCAAAGTATCTCTACTTTGACCAATCTTATATAAAAAAGTATGCACTTTCACAATGTGCGAAGTAAAAAGGAACAGAAGGAGTACAAAGAGTTTGAGCAGCTTTTTAGCGTTTCTGTACATTGCAATCAAACACACAGGCCTGGCAATTCATAGAGAACATTCAAAACAATCGATGATTATGCATCTCAGCGACTCACATGTCAGAGGCAATATTTACTTCACAACTAAAGAATAAAGAAAAAATTGATCGCCGCTGCTGACAGCAAAGGGCGTCCCATTCGAAAATATCAAACGCATATCTTGCTAAAATCAATGAGCAAAATTTGACAAGGTTGTCCCATTCCAAAATATCAAATGCCTACGATTGTGGAATGGGCAGGGTTTGCCATCAGTTCGGACATTGACATGGCACCTCGTGCTAAATAAACCAGCTGTTCTTTTTGTGCAGTTCCACCAAAATCAACCAAATTCGCGCGTAGCTTGTATGATTTCGCCCTTATATGTTGCAACGCCTTGAACTTATGGGCACCTCCTTTCTTGTGGTGGAAATGAATGATTCGATGTATTCATGAACATTTTGTGCAGTTCCCGTTGAAATCAAGCTGAGCACCCCTGTTTGCACAAATACAAAAAAGTGATTAGTATAAAGCAAACTGTACTATGAATTGACAGTTTCAACAGGCACATACATGGTCCATGTAGAGCACACTTTTAGAAAAATGGAACTCACCAGAAAGAATCCTAGAACAACATTGTACTCGCGCATCACAGCAAAAAAATGGAGATTTGTCAGTCCTTCTGAGCTGAAGTTAGTTTGGTCTTGTGGGGAGTAATGTAACCATCCTTCAACTGCTCCTTCTGATGAGAAGATAGACAGGGCTTCTTCATCCTGGTATAATCGGAACTAGTCACTTCACGTACTCCATATTCTTCTTCAGAGGAAGATGATCCCTGTTTGCTCGAAAAAAAGGAAAGGAAATATTTAAAACAGCACAGATGAAGCACTTCTCAAGGACAATACCACTTTTTCATGACAGTATCTAAACAGTAGCACAACACCAATAGAGATGACAAAGCTCAATCATATGGATGAAATCAGTGGGTGAGTACCAACATTTGTCAGGAGGCTGATTGTGTAGAGCATACAGATGAAGCACTTCTCCGGAACCATCTGTTGCTATCTACGGGGGTGGCCATGCTTACTATATACTCCTCGATTAGTTTAATGTTTCCAACATCTTCTTGTGCAGTTCCACTAAAATATATGGTATCTTCAAAGAAGATCCCTGTTTGCACAAGTAGAGATAATTACGTATGGCATCAAATCAGTGGCAAAACAATTGCTCGTTCCAGCCATAGCAATAAATTAAGATGCAAAACTATATCATTACTTGTGTCATCACAGTTCCAGTGCTTCATTACAGCACCGGGAGTTGATTTTTGTTTTTCTTCCGCTTGTTCTTCCCCTTCATCACTTGGTTCAATAACAGACAAGCTTCGCCTTCAATGTAAGATTTGGCATGTCAATTAGGGAGCACAAGTATAGTACTAAACTTAATTTTCTGATGAAAGTGGCAAAATACAGGCCAGCAGTTGTGAAATATCCTTATCTTACCTCAATGGGATATTACGGTGCACATACAGATTGGAAGTCTTGTCTCCATTTGTGCAGTTCACTAAAATCAAGCAACATTATCGTACAAGTAGCACAACATATGAAAGCACACTGCAGAATCATGTGAAAGAAGGCTAGTACTGACCTCTCATGATGCGGAATTCAAACAACTCACAAGAAGAAGATCTGAACCAAATTCGCCTTAACGGATAGGAAGTAAGATCTCCTCTTGTGCAGTTCCACTAAGATCAAGCAATCAAGCAACGTTGTCGGTGTGACATTTTGGTTGAACTGCACAAAACACTCTTAAAACAAAAGTGTTTTGTGCAGTGCAACAAAAGGTCACAATGGCAACGAGGTGAAGTAGATAACCCTGTTTACACAGAGGTGCAAAGGAAACAATTAGTGGTCAATAACGGTGGATGACACAGAAGCCAACAAAAAGAAGCATCTACCTTATCTAAATGGGAAAGAAAGCAAGACAGTAGCATTTCTCAAACGGTGGCATTGATTAATATTAACATAGAGATTATATTAACAATAAAATTCGTTAAACATGTAATTTGCTTTTAACTGTGGCATTGCATCAATTTTCCAGCGGCATTATTAGAGGGTGTTTGTTTACAGGGACATTTTGGTGTAGGGACTAAAAAAACTCCGTGTCAGTCACATCTAAACCAAACAGGAGGGACTTTTCGGGACTAAAAGTGGGCATTTGGGACTAAAGAAAGAAGACCCCGAGGGAGTCTTTTTGGGACTTTTTCCAACAGTTGCCCCTGCCACGCATCGCACCTTGTTTCTATTAGTTCATTACTAGGGGTAACATGGTCTTTTATCATGTCATTTAATAACCTCTAGTCCATGTTTAGTCCCTGGAACCAAGCAGGTAGGGACTAGGGAGTTTTTAACCAAACAGGGCCTTAGATTAACAACAGCTAATGAGTTGCACGGGACAGTGGACGCACCAGCACCATGTGCATCTACCGATGTACTGTGGTCATGCACAGTCTGTTGCAACAAAGAACAAACAACCAAGGAGCATATTTGTGTTGGTCCCAGTTTTGTTATCTTTAGACACCTTTCCCTATGTGAGCGCAGCAAATCTAGTCCTGCTCAAACTCTACAGCCTTGTCCCTTCCTTTCCTTTTTGAACTAGTACTTTTCGCCCCTTCCTTTCCTCTTTGAACCACGTCCTAGATTTATGCGATACAACTTTCCCCACTACTTTCCCCCATTCCTTTCCTCTTTGAACCACGTCCTAGATTCATGCTATACAACTTTCCCCCTTCATTTCCTCTTTGAACCACGTCCTAGATTCATGCTATATACAACTTTTCCCACTACTTTCCCCCACTCCTTTCCTCTTTGAACCACGTCCTAGATTCATGGTATACATGCAGCTAGAGCAATGCATGTGGAGTAAGTAAAATATACCTTAAGGTTCTTGGGGCGTGGTTCGGTGGGCGACGGGACGGCGGCGAAGAAGAAGGGGTCGGAGGCCCTCCCGCGCCGCCGCTGGGTGGAAAGTGAACAGCAGCGCCGGTAGTGGATTCCCTCCCTCGCCGACGGCGACAGCGTTAAGCCTCCTTCCCTTCCCGGCGGACGGATCCTGCCGGCTCTTTGAGCAGCAGTGAGGGGAGAGAGAGGCCAACGAAGTCTTGTTTAGATCTGGAGAGGGCGAGAGAGTGTGAAGAGAGCAACTACAAGCGCTGAGGCTCCAGCGGGAGAGGGCGAGAGAGTGTGAAGAGAGCAACTACAAGCGCTGAGGCTCCAGCGTGTATATATATACTGGAGAGAGAGTGTGAAGCGTGCAAACCCTAGAAAACATTTTGACCAGTCAAAGAATCCTCCTGGCAAAAATTATGCTCAAGTGTAGTTATCGAACCCGAGACCTCAAGTTTGATGAGCGAACAGGCTAACCAGCTACACAACCCTCCCGTTATGTTCAACGAGCGTGTGACAGGCATGCCGTGTTTTTTTGTGTGTGTGGGAGTCATTAGGATTTCAATCATAATCGTGTCATGTGGCTTTGGTGGTAAGACTATCCACAGTGGTGCAGAAATAATGCAGCCTTAGTCACCTTACCTCTCTCCACGTAGTACGTTGGGTCCCACCAGTCAGAGGGTGAAACAAACAAATTAATAAGAAAAATTAAAAGCGCCAGCGGTGTATCTTACTACCTCACACATCTCGCTACCGCTTGGGAACACTGTCCAATTGATCCCTCTGTTCGCTCACGTACTATTTTAAGTGAATCCTTATTATAACATGCACACAAATTTTGGGCACTTGTATTCGACTTAAGTCAGTGTGCCACCGTATCTCGTATACTTACTACTCCCTCCGTCTAGGTGTAATAAGTCACGTTAGAAGGTGCAACGGGACCAAGGTGCGTGCGTGTGCGTGTGTGCGTTTAACAGCATGTGTGTGTTAGAGAGTGCGACAGATCGACCTACTCCTACAGAGATACGGTGTGTAGTGTACGATTTTAGCCGCGAGAGTCGGTGCATCCTCTCGTTTCCGGGCGTGTCCAGTAGGGACATGCAGACAGTTGCTACGCCCGCTCCTGACCAGCCTGGCCCACCCAAAGCCCCTCCATCGCCTGCGCGCGCTTCCCGCCCAAATCGGTCAGCGCCGCTCCAAAGAATCGGTACCGCATTCATGCCCGGGCAAAGCCGATGCGACCTCTCACTGAGCGCATTCATGGTTGCTTCGTCCGTCCAACTTACTGCTGGGTCTATGTGATTTGACGGCTCATTGGTCTTTATTATTGAGGTGGTAGGACTGCTGGATGTCCCACGTTTTCGGCGAAAGGAGTAGTAGATTACAATTTTCTCCATTCTTACAGTGGAGGAGTGCAAGAGCAGTGAAAACACGCAGGCTCAGTGATTACATGGCCCACCTCACACTATCACCGTGCGACACCTAACTCTTTACATAGTACTCCCTCCGTTCCTAAATATTACTAGATGAGTCCCCGCGCGTTGCCGCGGAACAGCGGTATATCTCTCTGCGCAAAATTATCGATTTCATAGAACTAAAAAAAATCTATAACCGCATGACAAATGTGGTAGCCAAACTAAATAAACTCCCATCATCATTTAGATCATCCCACGTAAGGAAAAAAGATCAGCCAACTCCTACTGCATAATGGGATTATATTTTTCTTTTTGACATGTTAATGGGACTTAAAAGCTCACTTACATGCATGCTACCGGTGCATGCTTGCATGCAGACATGTTGATGTGATTTAAAACCCACTCACATGCATGTGCCACGGTATTTCTGCATGCTTGCATGTGGCTTAGTGCGGAGCCTCTCAACGTCTAGATCAGACGGCTATTATGACTGATTTACTTCATCTAACGGCTACGTCAATTTTGATGATGTGGCTCAAGGAGAGGATAGAGAATTCCTAGTAGTGGGGGCTAGCTATTACTAGTAGATAAGTCTTTGTAGAGATTCCACTAGGTGAACTACATACGGAACAAAATGAATGAATCTACACTTAAAATGCATCTATATACATCCGCATGTGGTTAATGGTGAAATCTCTACAAAGACTTATATTTAGGAACGGAGGAAGTACTAGTATAGTACTAGTACGTACTGTAATTTATCAGCGAGATAAATTTGTACAATGCTATGAAGCTTCCAGCTCCTGTTACATGTATCTTGCGTCCAAGGTTGCCCGTTGCAACATTTCATCAAATACAAAGGAGACTAACATGCATGCTATTGCATCTCAATGATTGACAGATCATAGCAAATATGTACTCCCTCCGTTCCAAAATAAGTGTCTCAACTTTGTGCAAACTTTAGTACAAAGTTGTACTACTACTAAAGTTGACACTTATTTTGGAACAGAGGCAGCTAAAGAAAAAAACGATCCATGCTGTCCCTAGCCCTTGAACCGTGAACCCTGACCAGGCTTCAATTTGCTGGCAACGTTTGAGCTTCCTAATAAATGAAGTTTGCGACCTTTTGACCATCGGATCATTTTGTGCAGTTTCACCAAAATCGAGATGAGCATCCCTGTGGCAAAGAAATTGAAGAAGCGTGATTAGAATAAGATTACTAAGACTAGTTGATGAGACATAAACTCATCACAAATACAGTAGAAGAAACCAGTAGAGGTATCAGGTATGTGCGGGGCAAAGAAGTAGAGAAATATCATAGGGAGTGATGTGGGCAGCTGGAGCAGTGGTGCAAGCCGGCTGTAAAGGGAGTTGTACCTAAGGGACGTAGCTCAACCTTGAGGAGGGCGGCGGGAGGCGGCAACTGCCCACGTCGCGGCAGTGATCAAGGGACGAAGGCAACCTCACCGGCTTTTTGAGAGAGAACGGTGGGGACCCCTGATCGGGACGTGCCGACAGTGGGTTTTCACCGTCGGCGATGGCCACCGCATCTACACTAAGCATCCACCCCTTCCCCAAGCGGACGTGATCCGCCGGGATGTTAGAGATGTGGACATAGTCATTTTGTGCGAGAGAGTCTGAAGAGAGCAACCCCAGCAAGCAACCGTGTAGGCTAGCCCGTCCTGACTATGTATAGTGGAGCGGTTTCCTTCCATATGAACCTATCATATTGCGTACGTGCCACTGAAGAAAAAAAATTATTTATAAATGATGCGGCACCTACTACTCGTTCTCCTATAACCTTGCGATTGCTCTTCGCCTCTTCGGGAAGTCGAGCAATAATGGTAGTGCAGTACTCCGAATGAATTGCTGCACGTCCACCACGTGGGAGAGGGTCGAGGGGCGAGGGAGAGTGCTACTACATATGGAGCAAAATGAGTGAATGTACACTCTAAAATACGTCTATATACATCAGTGTTTGGAGTATGTACTAGTAGTTCATATTGAAATCTACTAAAGGACATATATATTCCAAACAATATGATATAATCTCTATAACCAAGGTAGTAGGGATGAGGAGTAAACGGAGGGAGTAGTAAATTTTTCTCCTCGTCCTGCGAGCCACCGCACGCATGGGCGAGGGAGGAGCAAGCTTCACCTCATCCTGCGAGCCACCGCGCCCGTGGGTGGGGGAGACGGCGTACTAAGCAAGCTTCTCCTCGTTCTGCGAGTTGACGGGACACATCAAAAGTACTCCAGTGTATAGAGCCTTGCCTCTAAGGTAGGCCCCACATGGTTTGCCTCTTTTTTTAATTTAACATAACGCGTCAAGTCGCAATTTGTTTGTTCACCCGTGGTAGACGATCCTCCCTCCACCAAGTGGACAACCAGTACACGTGCCAAATTACCACGTGGGCTGCCTTTTTCGTACAGAAATGAGCTCCACCGTGTACCCGCGCGGGTGTGGTTGGGAAAGAGACGGGAGTACGTGCGCCGTGCATGCACCTCTTCTCTTCGTGCACGTCCCCCACCTACGTGGGTGTGTGTGAGAGATACAAACCGCGTTCGTGAGTGTTTTTTGTTTTGTGGTGGGGGTGGGGTGGGGTGGGGGTTGATTTCGTGAATTATTTGTGGGAATATGTGTCGATGACATCTCAAACAAAATTTTGCATGCAATGTGTGTGAAATGGAGGCCTATCCATATCATACATAGAGGGTCGGGCAATCCACGAGAAGAGAGGGAGGGGTCATAGCTATCGATAGAGTCGAAGAGAGGATCAAGTGGGTGGGTGCGAGATCGATGAAGAGAGCCATCGAAATTGTGTGTGTGTGTGTGTGTGTGTGTGTGTGTGTGTGTGTGCAAGTCAAAGATATAGGGCGACTGGCCTACCGGAACGTTAGAGGGCACATGTCAAGTTTGTGTGTGGCAGGGAGACATGACTAGAGCGCTCGATGTATCGGTGTGTGTGGGGGGGGGGGGGGGGGGGGGTAGGCAGAGGCCTAACTATAGAGGTAGAACGACTCGTATATGTGTTGAGAAGGAGAGACCCAGCTATGTCTTGAGGGAGATCGGTCGACATCCATACATAACTGAAGGACGGGAAATATGATGGGACAGAGAGAGAGAGAGGAGAGAGAGAGGGAGGGAGAGGGAGGGAGAGGGGTAGAGTGCTGGATGGGTGATGGAGTTGCTTCTCGGAGATGTTGGGAGAGGCCTACTAGACAAACTGAGGGTGGAACTGCAATGTTATCAATAAGAGTGGGGATGTGTTTCTGTGTGTGCCTGTGCGTGATAGATCTGTCGGGACGCATCCATGGATGATGAAGGGGAACCATGTGTTTGGTAAGCAAACCTAACTAGATCGGTAGATCAATTGTTGTTTGTCGGAGGAAGGGAGAGACACAACTAATGAGGTAGATCGATCGATGTGTGGGTAAAAACGAGTTATAAGGACCTAGCTGGCTATATGTATAGCGAGAGATCGGTCGGTGTACGTCCATTTGTTAGAGGCAAATAAGGCCCAGCGAGACGGATAGACAGAGAGAATGGAGCTAGGAGGTGGTGCGAGAGGCCCAACTACTAGCTAGATAGGGGGAGGAGTGTGCGGTTGTGAGATCGATGAAAAGAGGGGCGAGAGTTTACACGTGTGTCTGACCATATGAGAGACACGAGGCAAGGACACATAAAGGAGGAGATTGAAGCTGTGTGTGTATGCTGTAGGCAGGCATCGCTGGAGAGGTTTATCGATCGGTGTGTGTCGGAAAGGAGTTGTGGAGACTCTGGGAGAACGACCTAAAGAAAAAAATGAATGTGCCCGGTGGATAGAATGCCGAGGGAGGGGGAGGGCGAGGAGGGCGTGTGCATGCACGAGAGAAAGTTAGTGGTAGCTACAAAGGTTAGAGGATTGTGTGGGTGTAAGAGACTAACAAAGATCATAATTTGATATGAAAGCGGATTCATATATTTGAATAGGAGATCATAGTGTTTTAAACATTGCATGCATGAATATAGCGGTGATACACGTGTTGTGCACATGTTATACCATAATGTGATAATGCATGGCGTTTGCAACTCACAGCTAAATGCCGAACAATCTAAACCATACTATACATCAAACAATCTCACATTTTATTTGAATTTGTGATAATGTGCGGCGTTTGCAGCTTACAACTAAATATCGAGCAATCTAAACAATACTATATATCGAACATTCTCACATTTTATTTGAATTTGTGGTAATGTGTGGTGTTTGCAACTCACATCTAAATACTTGTAGGCGTAGGGGGCGGGGCACCATACATAATGTGATAAACACATTATACATATGAGACATGGTTTAGATTATGAAGATCTAGCTAGAGCTAGAAATGTAATGTGATTTGAAATCAAAATAAAGTGGATTCAAAAAATCTAGTTCGAGTTCATATAGTACACATAGTTCATATGTAACTCGAGACTAATCATGTGGTGTGCTGTGAAGATAATACACAAACGATGGTTTAACTTGACAATAATGATGATTGTAGATCTTATTAAAACAGAGAAACGAATTCAAATGCTTTGACTTCACAACAATCATTACTGTAGATCTTATTCAAATTTAGTTCATATTGAAGCGGTAGTATATACGTTTGGAATGCACTAAAACGTTCATTTGAGTAGTAGGTTGCATGCATTATACACGTAGCGAAATATTTTAATTGAACATAACATGAATTCAAAGTTTTGAATGACATTTGTAGTGCGCATTGATTTGGTACAGTACACGTTAGGCTTGTCCGGAAATTTCAACCCGCGCCTTGTTAGCCCGAAATATTTAAGATATATCTTTGTCTCGTTGTGCTCCGACAACTCCCTCCATCTCAACCCGCGCCTTGCTATTCCGAAATTACAACGCGCGTGAAAACTCCCACCTCATGTGAAATCCCGACACGCGAAATGCCCGTGGTACCCCTGAACCGAAAGAACTGCCTCAAATCGGTGGGGGGTACTTTCGTAACTTACCCCACATTTTGTACAAGCGCGTCTCTAAGCCATGGTTCCCCACTGCCATCCCATCCGCCCACCCATTCGTACACCGAGGCCGCGAAAACCCGCGACGAAACCCCACACCCTGCTCCGTCCGCCACCCAGCCGGAGCCTCTTCCCCGACGACGTCATCCATAGCAACACCTCGACGTCCCTCATCCACCGTACCGGATGAGGATCCGTTGTCGATCTCATCGTCTCGCCGGTTCAGCCATCCCGTCCTCCACCTCCAAGGAGCTGCCCTAATGTTCCCCTCGTCTTTCGTGCCACCTCCATTCCCATACCGCTGTCTTGACCTGCACCACCGGAAGAGCATCATCATCACCGTTTCCTCGGATGAAGCTGCGGCCTAATCGGCGCCACCAAAGAGGTTGTACACTAATCGCCGCATTTTCTTCTTGATTCGGTCTCACGGTGCTACCGGCACTCGGTCCCGAGCCGACATGGCGTGGCTCCATCCACGGCAGCGTCGCCGGCCACTTCCTCCACGGCGTCGCTCCCTCGGCGGCGACGTACACATCAGTAGGAGCTGCTGCTGCTTTAGCTCTCGCTCGCGCTGCTACTCTGCTCTTGCTCTCAGTCCCCTGCCTGGTCTGCTCTTGCTATTCCTCTTTCTCGCGCTGCTGCTCTCGCTCTTGCTCTTGCTTGCGATGTTGCTCCGATTTGGCTACACTTCAGTCGACTGAATCGACTTTTGGGTCAGTCGGTTTTCAAGGGGTGGGCTCGCCGGGGTGAAGGAAGAACCAGCCGCAGCTGGGAGGGGGGCTCGCCGGAGAGGTACCCCACTATCTATCTTAGGGTTCGGGATGGGGGCGGTGGTCGCCGGCGGTGGCGGGGCGTTGGCGGGGCGGTGGCGTGGGGATCGCCGGAGAAAAAGCTCGGCACGTGGGGGCCTAGAGGGATGGCCGGGGGCGGCCGGCGGTGGGGAGTGTTTTCGAGGGCGGGCAGGGCGGCGCACCGCCGGCCGCGGGCGGTGGGGGGCTGCTGTTTGGCCGGTGGTGGCTGGCGGCTCGGGGGGGTGGAGGTTGAAGATGAACCGCAGGCCCTTGATTTCGTATCCAACGGCTGAAAAATCGACTGACCAGAGATGAAAAAGTCAATCGACCGACGTGTAGCCTCACCTTGCTAGTGCATTCAGTTTCGACAGCAAAATTCAGTTTCGACAGCAAAATTCAGTTTCGACAGTTAGGTTCAGTTTCGACAGTTAAGTTCAGTTTCGACAGTTAAGTTCAGAGATGAGCGGCTGATGTATTTTACATCTAGCACTTTGTGGTTATGTATTTTACGTCATGTATTGGAGATGCTATTAGAATTCCACTCAGGTTAACGTTGTTCGTTGTCTCTCTTGTCCTGCTTCAGCCTCGGCGTCGTACAACTCACCGGAGCTGCTCCAACGACGAAACCCTCCATCACAGCGGAGCAGTACCTCGGGCTCCATCTCCAGACGCCTAAGATCTTCTTCCCCTCCTCCGACAGCAAAGTCAGCCGGAGCATCCTCACCGGCCAACCCAATCACGCTGAGATCGACATGGCTTCGCCAAAGAGGTTGTACACTTGTTGCATCTCTTTTTTACTCTACATGTTATATATATTGTCCACTGAGCACACGGATTTGTTCCTTTAGTGTCTCCTTGAAAGAAAAAACGTAGGAATTTTAATTTTCACTTGTCCTCCTTTTCAAATTCCTATTCATGAAGCACAAGACTAAGAGATAGTAGCATAATAGCATTATAACCGTACATTTTCTTGTGGTTTGACTTAATCTCACCATGCTTCTTTGCATCCTGTGATCTTCCAATTGTTGTGAATCAAACACCCAGATTGGCAGAAATCCTGTGTTTTTAAATTCTCTGTTTTGCACGTGCATTCCTATCCTATTCCTGTCTATTTCCTATCCCTGCATTGTTGGAATCCTCCAATTCAAACGAGCCCTTACAGAATTACTTCTCTTACAGATAGTTGTCAAAGAAAACCTTGCGTGGTTTGTCCCGCTCCTGCTGCGCCGTCGTCCACCCCAGCTCAGCTGCTCCAACGACAGAAGGGTCCAGCACAGCAGGGATCCGGCCTCCAGACTGTCTTTCGCCGCCTCAGATCTTCTTCCCCGCCGCTGGCAGCCATGAAAACTGCATTACCATCATCAACCGAGCAGATGACCTCGAGGACTACACGGGTCCGCAAGAGAGGTCGCACTCTTTCGTGTCTGCTTACGTTATGCATCGCTTAATATTACATGCTACTTTATCGTCCTGTTCACCGATTAGACTCTGAGTCAGCTCCAAACTAATGGTCAAACTTGAGTTTTTAAATGGTTGTGGGGTACATATCGGGGCCGCTATCAATAGTATCTATCTACTATCTGGTTAATCTCCGGTGTCTACTATGAGTTTCATGTTGGGTGGGAAACAAACAGTAAAGAAGCCATTATCTGTATTTATTAACTGAAGCCATTATCTGCCTGCTATTATTGGTTTTGGGTCTATCCACAGGTTGCTACCATCACTCTGGATTTCTGCATGCACTCCTTACATAATCTCACTATGTTTTATTCCTATGCATGACAGTTATTGTAAACAATGGAACTGAACATGTAGAGCAAAAGAGACGAGCCTTGCGTGGCAATATAATTTCATGCAGACGTCGCTCCATGGTAGGCGCAAAGGCAGCCCCCCTCCACGCATTTCGGATTGTAATCGAGAGGAAGATATCTGTTCTGAGGGGGATTCAGAAGGAGAAGATAACTCCTATTTACCCCCTGAGGTCTTCGCTCTAACTTGGCATGCTGATGTTGGTTATATCATGCATATGGTGTCTTGCATTGCTTACTTTATACATCAAATATGTCATCTGCTTAGTTTAGACATCCTTTGTGCGAATGCCATCTGTTTAGTTTATTCATCGTTTATGTGAATTATGCAACGCCACCTTGTTTAGCCAGGCATCATATATGTGAATTTTGCAATGCCATCCTGCTTAGCCAGTCATCTTATATGTAAATTATATCAGGCCATCCTTTTTTTCGTTACATATTACATTTGTCAACAATGTTAGTACATTCAACTGCTCTTCGTGTGCATCAGCCATTTGACACGGTGATGGCAAATTCTGGAGTGAAAACAAGGTCTTCTGAGCAGACTATGCTATCTGACGAAGCGCATATCTCGCTGGTTACGGATAGCTCCTCAGAGGAGGATTCAGAGACAGATGACCAGTCCTATCCCCCCCCCCCGAGGTGTATGCTCTAACTTGGCAGGGTTATGTTGCTCATATCGTGCGTATGGTGTCTCGCATTGCTATGCCATTTGATTAGTTTAGACATGCTTTGTGTGAATGCCACCTGTTCAGTGTCTAATTACCATATATGTGAATTATGCATTGCCATCTTGTTGCAAGACATTATATATGTGAATTATACAATGCTATCTTGTTGCAAAGGCATTATATATGTGAATTATGCAATGCCATGCTGTTTAGCCAATCATCATGTATGTGAATTATATCATGCTATCATTTTTTTGTATTACGTGTTCCATTTGTCGACAACGTTTGTATATTCAACTACTCTTCCTGTGCATCAGCCATTTGAAGCGGTGATGGAAGTATCTGGAGTGAAAACAAGGTATTCAGAGCAGACAATGCTACCTGCTGAAGCAGACATCTTGCTGGCTACAGAGAGCTCCTCAGAGGAGGATTCAGAGACTGATGACCAGTCCTATTTCCCCCCTGAGGTCTATGCTCAAACTTGGCAGGGTTATATTACCCATGTCATGCATGTTGTCTTGCATTGCTTAGTTTTTACATCATATATAGATTGCCATCTGCTTACTTGCTTACTATATAAATCATATATTTGAATTATATCATGCCATCATGTTTACATAGTACATACACATCATCTATCTGAATTATGGCATGGCAACCCATTTAATAAAGACATCATATAGTTATATCATCTCATCCTGTTTAGTGTTTACAGTCATCATATTTAGAATTATGGCATTCTATCCATGAATGTATGTGAATTATGGCATGCCAACCTATTTAATAAACACATTATATAGTTATGTCATGTCATCCTGTTTACATAGTCTCATATTTTGAACTATGTCTTTCCATCTTTTTTAGTTAGCCATCATAATGTGAAATTGTGTCATGCTATCCTGTTTAGTTAGCCATCATATATGTGAAATTGTGTCATGCTATCCTGTTTGGTTAGACAACATAAATATGAATTATTTCATGCCCTCTTTTATTCCCCACTATCCATTGCACCTGTCTATCATACAATGTCTATACTTTCAATTACTTTTCTTGTTTATCAGCCATTTGAATTGGAGAGCGTGATGGCAGTATCTAAGGGAGTAACAACACGGTCTTCAGAAAAGATAGTGCTACCAGTTGATGCAGATAGAACCACGGTTGTACTTGCCCAAGGACCAGATCCACCACACATAACCCAGACTCTCGCAGATTGTACCCCTACCCAGTTGGACAGAGAACCAGCTACACCCCTTCTAACCCCAACCCCGGCAGATAGTAACCCAGTTCCAGTTGACACAGCACCGTCTCCACCACAGAGCACCCAAACACGAGCGGTTAGTAAGGGAACTGCAGTGCCCAAAGCACGAGGACCACCACTCCGAATCCCAACTCAACGCTTAAAGGAGAAGAAGATTTGTTCTCAGGTCAGGTTCTGTAGCTATGGTTCATACTCCTTTGCTCTTGCATTACTGTATTTACTCATACCAACTATTTTCAAATTTGAAGGATGGAATTGAAACTCCAATGGCGCAACAGGTATGTTTTAAACCTGTTTCTTTAACTGGTTTGCTGTTGTAACCTGCTCTATGTTGATTTCAGTTTCAATTGAATAAACAGTTATGTTCTCATGTCATGCACATTACAAGTGTTGTTATTGCTCTATAGTTACCCACACTTATATTCTGTCTATTCTGCTTTGTCTTGAACAAATATTATTTGAACTGTGTCTCTATCTTGATTTGGCAACAAAAACTAGAATGATATAGACCATAAAGTGACCATGGCACATAGATATATGTTTGTTTCATGCTGTTATCCTGTCCACTTTACTACTGAACTCATTTACCAAAATGAGTTTCATATACAACATGGTAAACATGTGATGTGTCTGCTTGTTTCTCTTTTAGAATGCGGACAAAATATTGGAGAACAGTACCGCGTTATCCAATGGTAAAGGAAGTAATGCAGATAAGGTTCAAGATAGTGAGACATCCCTGTTGGTCTCCAAGAAAGCTGATAAAAACTATCTTGACGACAGTGAGGGAACCCAAAAGTCCTGTCTTGATGTAGTGTTCGAGTTACTGGCCACTACTGCTGGCACAAGCTCTTCGAACTCGCTGCCTGAATCAGTTCGTCTTCTTGAGTCTCAACTTCAAGTTGAAAGACATCGATCAGATGTGCTGCGACAGGAAGCTGAAGGACTGAGGAAGTCCCTGCAGAATTCAGATGCATATTTTCTGGTGCAACAGCAAGCGCTGGAGGATTTAAGCGCCAAACAAGAGAAAGTTAATAAGCTTGCTAAGCATCTTGCCAGCATTATGGGTACCCAGGATATTGTTTCTTGAGATCTTCTGAAGTGGTTTCAGTTCTGGATTTGTTTTGCTGCGGCGTTTATTTGCGCTGGTCGCCAACTTTGACAACCAGTGTATATGATATGCTGCTTTGTTCCCTATATTTGCACTGGTGGCGAACTTTGATGCCCAGTGGATGTAATATGTGTAACAGCCGTGATAGCCTAGCATAAGTTGCTTGCTTATTTATTTCCTTGTTGTCTTGTTTATTTGTTTGCTTGTAGTCAGTGCAGTTCTTTTTAAAACTAGGCCACAATAACCATGGGCTAATATTTACTGTAGTGACAGTGGGCCTCCTACGGGCCGTAGAAACAGTGGGCCTTCTATGGGTCGTAGAAACAGTAGGCCTTCTACGGGCCGTAGAAACAATGGGCCTTCTACGGGCCGTAGAAACAATGGGCCTTCTACGGGCCGTATCATCAATGGGCCTTATACGGGCCGTATGACCATAACGGGCCATCGTTAATAGGCCGTATTTGATGACGCTATGAAAACGGCCCAACGTATTAACGGACCACAAATGGGCCGATGTAACCATGGGCTGAATTTGGCCCACAAGGAGAAAATGACAGTAACGGGCCGTAAGTAAACGAATGCTGGAAATGAGCCCAAGAGTAAACAGGCTCTGAGAAGGCCGAAAGATAACATTTGCTGGAAACAGCCCAACTGAATAACGGGCCCTTAATGGGTAAAGTGATATACTGTTCATTACAGGCCAGTTTCACCACGGGCCGTTAATGGGTGTAAAGTGATACACTGTTCATTGCGGGCCAGTTTCACCACGGGCCGTTAATAGGCCAAGAGTTACATAGGGCCTCATATGGGCCGAAAGACGTCATGGGCCATACATGGGCCAGAAGTGAAAACGGGCTGGAATCATATTGGATGGCCCAGATGACGCTACTGGGCCTAATTCGGATAGGGCGTAACGGGCCTTGGGTTAGCGGGCTGTAAATGGGCTATATGCGAACAGGCCGTTAATAGGCTTTCCATGGGCCGGCCCGCCACCTTTTGACCAAGTCAAACGGGCCGGCCTTTTCACAGGAATGGGCCTCTGTTGGGCCGTGCCACGTGTCGACGTATCATAGGCGCCTTCTGTCCAATGAGTGGATGACATCTGTCCCAACGGTGAGCCGACACGTGTTTCCTCCAGCCAATGATGATTTTACACGTGGAAAATCCCCATTGGTCGGGGCTGTTAATGGGTTATCGGATCCAAAACCCGACCCGATAGCTTAACGGTGTTCCGTTACGATGGATGCCACGTGTCGGTCACCCTTGACGAAAGCACTTCTGTGACGCGCGATTTATTGTCATGGAAGTGGACACTTCCGTGATGATAATTTTGGTAATGTCACGGAACACTTCTATGACAACACAGGTATGACTATCTTGATTCTGTCATAAATTTGTCATGGATGTACATGCATGACAAAAGACGCGACCTACTGTGACAAACATGTATCATCACGGAAGTGTATTTTTTGTAGCGCAATGATTGTTTTCACATAAGCACGTGCGTTCAAATCCCCCAGTGGGTGGCTTAGCCGCGAACCCGATTCGCCTAAGTTTCAAAAATACTCCGAGTGAAGGGCACCCTCTCACTCGGGGGCTTAGCCGCGAACCCAATTCGCCTAGGTTTCAAAAATACTTCGAGTGAAGGGCAACCCTCTCACTCGGGGGCTTAGCCGCGAACCCGATTCGCCTAAGTTACAAAATATACTCCGAGTGAAGAGCAATCCTCTCACTCGGGGACTTAGCTGCGATCCTGTATTCGCCTAAGTTTCAAACACACTCTAAGTGAAGAGCAATCCTCTCACTCATGGGCTTAGCTGCGATCCCGTATTCGCCTAAGTTTCAAACACACTCCGAGTGAAGAGAAATCCTCTCGCTTAGGGGCTTAGCTGCGATCCCCTATTCGCCTAAGTTTCAAACACACTCCGAGTGAAGAGCAATCCTCTCACTTGGGGGCTTAGCTGCGATCTCATATTCGCCTAAGTTTCAAAAATACTCCGAGTGAAGGGCAACCCTCTCACTCAGGGGCTTAGCCGCGAACCCGATTTGCCTAAGTTACAAAAGATACTCCGAGTGAAGAGCAATCCTCTTACTCGGGGGCTTAGCTGCGATCCCGTATTCGCCTAAGTTTCAAACACACTCCTAGTGAAGAGCAATCCTCTCACTCGGGGGCTTAGCTGCGACCCTGTATTTGCCTACGAGTGAAGAGCAATCCTCTCACTCGGGGGCTTAGCTGCGATCCCGTATTGCCTAAGTTTCAAACACACTCCGAGTGAAGAGAAATCCTCTCATTCGGGGGCTTAGCTGTGATCCCGTATTCGCCTAAGTTTCAAACACACTCTGAGTGAAGAGCAATGCTCTCACTCGGGGGCTTAGCTGCGATCCCGTATTCGCCTAAGTTTCAAACACACTCCGAGTGAAGAGCAACCCTGTCACTCGGGGGCTTAGCTGTGATCCCGTATTCGCCTAAGTTTCAAACACACTCCGAGTGAAGAGCAACCCTCTCACTCGGAAGCTTAGCTGCGATCCCGTACTCGCCTAAGTTTCAAAAATACTCCGAGTGAAGAATGGCCTTCTCACGCTAGGGCTTAGCAGCGATCCCGTACTCGCCTAAGTTACAAACATACTCCGAGTGAAGAATGACCTTCTCACTCAGGGGCTTAGTTGTGATCCTGTACTCGCCTAAGTTACAACAACACTCTGAGTGAAGAGCAACCCTCTCACTCGGGGGGCTTAGCTGCGACCCGTACTCGCGTAAGTTACAAAACAAATTCTGAGTGAAGAACAACCCTCTCATTCGGAAACTTGGCCACGCACTCTAAGCTGCGTCACAACTACAACGTAGGGTTGCACTCTGAGCTGCGCCACAAGTACAATGACTATTCCGAGTGGAGAGCAAACCTCTCACTCAGAAAATCAATCATGATCCTAGATTCGCCTAAATCAAGAAATCAGAAGGTAGTACAAATGTAGCAACCAAGCTCATATAAATTCATAAAGGTTCAAAAGCCATCGGTAGAAGTACTCGGGCGTCAGGCCCGAAGGAGTTTCAACGATTACAAAATCACTCGGTATTCCAAGGCAAATAAAGTTAAGTTAACAAGTTTTTCACTTGGCAGGAGGAGGGCTAGATGGCTCGACGAACTCATCCAGGTCAATTCCATCTGTGATGCGAGTAGCAGCGTCGATGAAGGTCTCCATGAAGGACTGGAATTGAAGCTTCTTGGTATTGGCAACCTTGAGAGCCACCAGCTTCTCTTCTCTAACTTCCTTGCAATGAACACGGACTAGTGACAAAGCCACGCCGGCACCGCAGCGGGCAGATGACTTCTTCCATGCCTGCCTACTCGACAAGGAATTTCATTGAGTCGAGTCATTAGAAACTCGAGGTCATTCTGGAGTGTCACGCCTGGCCAGAGCTCCGTGTCGATCTGCGACACCGCCACTTTCAGTCGAGCGAGATAATCCATCACACTGGCGTGGTGGGATTCTGATGTCTACTACACAACCTTCTTCTTGTAGACGTTGTTGGGCCTCCAAGTGCAGAGGTTTGTAGGACAGTAGCAAATTTCCCTCAAGTGGATGACCCAAGGTTTATCAATCCGTGGGAGGCGTAGGATGAAGATGGTCTCTCTCAAAAAACCCTGCAACCAAATAACAAAGAGTCTCTTGTGTCCCCAACACACCCAATACAATGGTAAATTGTATAGGTGCACTAGTTCAGCGAAGAGATGGTGATACAAGTGCAATATGGATGGTAGATATAGGTTTTTGTAATCTGAAAATATAAAAACAGCAAGGTAACAAGTAGTAAAAGTGAGCGTAAACGGTATTGCAATGCTTTGAAACAAGGCCTAGGGTTCATACTTTCACTAGTGCAAGTTCTCTCAACAATAATAACATAACTGGATCATATAACTATCCCTCAACATGCAACAAAGAGTCACTCGAAAGGCACTAATGGCGGAAAACAAACGAAGAGATTATTGTAGGGTACGAAACCACCTCAAAATTATTATTTCTGATCAATCTATTCAAGAGTCCGTAGTAAAAAAAATGAAGCTATTATTTCCGTTCAATCTATCCTAGAGTTCATACTAGAATAACACCTTAAGACACAAATCAACCAAAACCCTAATGTCACCTAGATACTCCAATGTCACCTCAAGTATCCGTGGGTATGATTATACGATATGCATCACACAATCTCAGATTCATCTATTCAACCAACACAAAGAACTTCAAAGAGTGCCCCAAAGTTTCTATCGGAGAGTCAAGACGAAAATGTGTGCCAACCCCTATGCATAAGTCCACAAGATCACTGAACCCGCAAGTTGATCACCAAAACATACATCAAGTAGATCACATGAATATCCCATTGTCACCACAGATAAGCACATGCAAGACATACATCAAGTGTTCTCAAATCCTTAAAGACTCAATCCGATAAGATAACTTCAAAGGGAAAACTCAATCCATTACAAGAGAAACTCAATCCATTACAAGAGAGTAGAGGGGGAGAAACATCATAAGATCCAACTATAATAGCAAAGCTCGCGATACATCAAGATCGTGCCATATCAAGAACAAGAGAGAGAGAGAGAGAGAGAGATCAAACACATAGCTACTGGTACATACCATCAGCCCCGATGGTGAACTACTCCCTCCTCATCATGGAGAGCGCTGGGATGATGAAGATGGCCACCAGTGATGATTCCCCCCCTCCGGCAGGGTGCCGGAACAGGGTCCCGATTGGTTTTTGGTGGCTATAGAGGCTAGCGGCGGTGGAACTCCCGATCTAGGTTTCTTTCTGGGGGTTTCTGTATTTATAGGAATTTTTGGCGTCGGTTTCACGTCAGGGGGGTCTCCGAGTCGTCCACGAGATACGGGACGCGCCCAGGGGGGTAGGGCGCGCCCTCCACCCTCGTGGACGGCTCGGGGCTCTTCTGGCCCAACTCTTTTACTCCGGGGGCTTCTTTTGGTCCATAAAAAATCATCAAAAATTGGCACGTCAATTGGACTCCGTTTGGTATTCCTTTTCTGCGATACTCAAAAACAAGGAATAAACATAAACTGGCACTGGTCTCTAGGTTAATAGGTTAGTCCCAAAAACAATATAAAATAGCATATAAATGTATATAAAACATCTAAGATGGATAATATAATAGCATGGAACAATCAAAAATTATAGATACGTTGGAGACGTATCAAGCATCCCCAAGCTTAATTCCTGCTCGTCCTCGAGTAGGTAAATGATAAAAATAGAATTTTTGATGTGGAATGCTACCTAACATATTTATCAATGTAATTTTATTTATTGTGGCAAGAATATTCAGATCCATAAGATTCAAGTCAAAAGTTTAATATTGACATAAAAATAATAATACTTCAAGCATACTAACAAAGCAATTATGTCTTCTCAAAATAACATGGCCAAAGAAAACTTATCCCTACAAAATCATATAGTTTGGCTATGCTCCATCTTCGTCACACAAAATATTTAAATCATGCACAACCCCGGTTTCAGCCAAGCAATCTATTATATAATTAAAACAAGAGGCAAACAAGCCATCACGTTTATCCACATATGCTAATATTATTTGCATCGTTAGATCAGAAAAATAACGGTTGAGATTTAGAAATTTTTACGTAACATATAAACATGTGTGTACAAACATATTGGATTGTCACATCTATAAGCCGGAAGAAATATGTCACCGCTAACAATACAAATTGACGGCCAAGATTCAAAAGTTGGAAAGAAAATACAAGTACTATTGTCGTAGGCTAACCCAAGCTAGAGTCCGAGAGATTTAAGAAAGGGAGTCCGGAGCGATACAACATTGTCATGGGCCAACAACCCAATGTAGTAGAGTCCAGCTGGGAGGCTCAGGTATTAGCACCAACTTCTTCTAACTTTTTGTGCTTTTTTTAAAACCGATGTGACTGGGCCTCAATAGTTAATTAATTGATACTCCCTCCGTTCCTAAATAATTGTCTTTCTAGAGATTTCAACAAGTGACTACATACGGAAAAAAATGAGTGAATCTACACTCTAAAACATGTCTACATACATCTGTATGTTGTAGTCCATTTGAGATAGCTAGAAAGACAATTATTTAGGAACGGAGGGAGTAGTACATGATGAGAAACACAGCCGTGTGTAGCACAATATACGGTCTGTTTCAGTGACATATCAGTCATATTAGTCAGTATTTACTTTGTACAGAACACATATGTAATGCCAAACAATTAGGGTCTTTTGACTCGCAATATTAATAAAATTATAATGTCACAAAAAGTAGTTATAAATTTATTGAAATAGAAAAACAAAAAATTATCCATGCGTGCTATCAACTCAAATTCCAAGTGATTAAAATTATATCTAATTTTTTAGTGCACGACAACAAAATTAAAATACTATTTCCAAAAGATTTGAGTCAGGCAGAAAATTACAGTTAAAATATAGCAGTTGTTTATGCATATAAACTTCTTCTCGCCATAATGAGTCATATATGAAAACACATATGCTAAAAATGTACTTATACTCCGGTGATCTTAATTGTAATGGCCCAGATTAAAAGGTTTTAAAAATAATGCAACTATACACGCGGAGGTCCAAAGTAGAAGCCTCATCTGACTGGAAAATAACTGCACTGAGCCATTCTAGGACATGTATCAGGTGTATTGGGATGGATAATTGTCGGGAAGCAAAAATTCTACGGGTGCGAACTGGGATGATAAACATGCATGTATACGTGCAAAGCTTAGCAGCAGTTTAATTTATGTTTTTATTGGCAAAGGCCAACCAATAAACAGACGGACACCTGTAAGGACATAACCACATCAAATATGCCTGCAACTTAGCAATTTCCGGTACAATACACAGGTGACGACGTCCAGCAAACAAAAACTTAAAGCCATAGAGTAAGACAACAAATGTATTAGGTGAGTTATAAGAAAACATCCTATTACGTGAGTAAAAATACAATATAAATTTATTCACATATTTAGCAAAAAATCGTAGAAATTCAATATGAAGTCAATAAATAACTAAGTTTTGGATGAACTGATGAAGTGAAGTAAAATTTAGAATAATTGAGGAAATTAATTTTCATTTACAATAATGGGGAAGATCATTCAGAAGATCAACTTATGACAAGAGTGTTAGGGAAGATGTTTTAACATTTTTTTGAACATACACCGATAGTTACATTGCCTTAGATGAGCAAGTGGCACAAAAAACTAATAACCAAAGATCAACATATTTGACATCAATATTGCAATTACGGAGAAAAAGCAACTCTAATATGGTTGACAAAGGAAGAGAAGATTATAAGGTAAGACTGAACAATATAGAAGAAGAAAATCAGAAGATTAGTATGAACCTCATAATTTTGCGGTACATACAATATGCTATATAAGTCACCATGTGCATATCGAGTGAGAAGAGTAAATATGGGAAAACTACATCATGTGTGATGAAGTCACAAATTTATATGGAATTCTTTTTTGAACCAGAAGATGGTTTTTCCATAAAAGGTTATATGTAACAGTATATTAAATCTAGAGAGACTATATAATCATGTCTTCACAGATAATGGATAAACTGTGTCAAGGTGTAAACCACAATTAGCACTAAAGTTGTAAACACCAATGTCGCATATTGATTTAACCTGTAATGACATTCTCAAAAATATAAAACTCATCTCTATAATTGAAACACACTACATAGCCTTGACCACCAAGCCAAGAAACTCTTATATGCTTAAGACCTTGAGCAAAAATAAAAATAGATTCATGTAAATAACTGTGTAATTTTTTTCCAAATTTAGAAGAGCATTGTCATGAATCTAATCCAGAATTATAAATAAGTAAAATTCTAGCCGCGCAAATGCGTGGGTCACTCCGCTAGTTAGTATTCTCAAACTTTTTCAACTTTCACGCAATACATGAGCGTGAGCCATGGACATAGCATTATAGGTGGAATAGAGTGGTGGTTGTGGAGAAGACAAAAAAGAGGAAGATGGTCTCACATCAACTAGGCATATTAATGGGCTATGGAGATGCCCATCAATAGATATCAACGTGAGTGAGTAGGGATTGCCATGCAACGGATGCACTAGAGCTATAAATGTATGAAAGCTCAACAAAAGAAACTAAGTGGGTGTGTATCCAACTTGCTTGCTCATGAAGATCTAGGACATTTTGAGGAAGCCCATCATTGGAATATACAAGCCAAGTTCTATAATGAAAAATTCCCACTAGTATATGAAAGTGACAAAATATGAGACTCTCTATCATGAAGATCATGGTGCTACTTTGAAGCACAAGTGTGGAAAAAGGATAGTAACATTGTCCCTTCTCTCTTTTTCTCTCATTTTTTTGTCTGGGCTTCTTTGGCCTCTTTTTTTCTTTTCGTCCGGAGTCTCATCCCGACTTGTGGGGGAATCATAGTCTCCATCATCCTTTCCTCACATGGGACAATGCTCTAATAATGAAAATTATCACACTTCTATTTACTTTACAACTCAAGAATTACAACTCGATACTTAGAACAAAATATGACTCTATGTGTATGCCTCCGACGGTGTACCGGGATATGCAATGAATCAAGAGCGACATGTATGAAAGAATTATGAAGGTGGCTTTGCCACAAATACGATGTCAACTACATGATCATGCAAAGCAATATGACAATGATGGAGCGTGTCATAATAAACGGAACAGTGGTAAGTTGCATGGCAATATATCTCGGAATGGCTATGGAAATGCCATAATAGGTAGGTATGGTGGCTGTTTTGAGGAAGATATAAGGAGGCTTATGGGTGATAGAGCGTATCGTATCACAGGGTTTGGATGAAGTTGCGAAGTTTGTGCCAACTCTCGAGGTGAGAAAGGGCAATGCACGATACTGAAGAGGCTAGCAATGATGGAAAGGTGAGAGTGCGTATAATCCATGGACTCAACATTAGTCATAAAGAATTCACATACTTATTGCAAAAATCTACAAGTCATCAAAACCAAGCACTACGCGCATGCTCCTAGGGGAAGGGTTCACTACTAGGGAAAACCCTAGTAGTAGCGCGGGTTTTGAGGCTATCAGCAGCGCGGGCAGCCGCGCTACCAATAAGGCGCTACAGCTAACTATTAGTAGTAGCGCGGTCTGTACCCGCGCTACTACTATTGACTATATCAGCAGCGCTTTTTTGGAACGCGCTACTATTAATTAGCTGTAGCGATTTCCTAGCCCAGCGCTACTGCTATATCTTTCATCATTTCCCCCCGGCTTCCTACCCCGTTTCAGCTTCAATAAACTGCAATTTCTAGATACTAGGTACTACTAGATATCAATTTCATAAAGCATTATAGGTACTAGGTAGTACTCCTCAGTTCCAAATTACTCGTTGTGGTTTTAGTTCAAATTTGAACTAAAACCACAACGAGTAATTTGGAACTGAGGGAGTACTAGATAACAATTTCATATATACTCAACATGCATCCTCAAGCAGTACTAGGTGATACCGACGACGATCATCATATGTAGTTCTAGATGATATCGATGACGATCATCATATGTAGTTCTACATGATATCGACGACGATCATCATATGTAGTTCTAGATGATATAGCCACACACACATATGCAGTTCTAGATGATATCGACGATGATCATCATCCTCAAGCCTGGGCGGTGGGTGTTCCTGATAGTAATTAGGATGGCCTGTCCAACACGAAGATTCTTGTCAATGAGGAATCTCTTCCACCCAACCGAGTTTAAGTGTGTGCAATAGTCTCTGTCCATGCGGTAAGTACGGGTGGTGACGGAGCCCCTTGCGGTAAGGCATAGTCCAGCTGAGCCTTCTTCATCAGGCTCGATACCACAACTCACATATAGGTTCTTTGGCAATTTCTGAATAAGAAACATATCAATTAATAAATAGCCTCGCACATACTCTTGCAAATATATTTCTATTAAGTCTAGATTTCTACACTATCAAAATACACAGTACTACACATTTGTACTAATTAATCATGAATTCTACTAATAAGTATATATGGACTATCTACACTATTAATAGTTCCTTGGATTCTACACTAATAAGCATGTGATCAGACTCTACACTAAAGCATATCATCGACTAGATCCACAAAGCATATCATTGGACTCTACACTAAGCATATCATCGGATTCACTAAGCATATCATCGGATAATTTGCATTTGTAAGTATAACAATAAAGCATATATATATATATATATATATATATATATATATATATATCATCAAATTACTACAGTCAGTATAACATACCATTTCATGCCGATCGACCATGATACTTGTCAGGCGGGTACGAATGGCACCCCGACAAAGTCATCACGGCGGAATTATGTCTCATAGGTTGCACACCTCCTCCTCACCCAGCCTCATTTTTGAGCTACGATGGCTTCATGAAGTGGGTTCTCATCATCTTCATCGAGTGGGTCCTCATTATCTTCATCATCTTCGTCATCTTCATCATCTTCCACCAGGTTGAGATAAATGACAGCCAGCTTGGGTCTTTCTGCTCTAAAAGAGAAGCTGATCAACTCACCACCAGTAAGACGCATGCGGGCGAGGAAACGGGCCCATCCATCTCCTCCAATCTGCGACATATTGCGTCCTTTCTCGACCTCCATAGTGTACGTCCCCCCAGGAGCCTCAAATGTCACAGTGTCTCCTGTCAGCTTGTTGAATTTCAACCTCACATTGCATGGGACGATCTATGTAAAAAAAGCAAAATGACACAATGCAGTAATGTCAACACTAAAAATAAAATAGTTGTTACATTTCATCTAATTTCTTACAACCGCATGGCGAAAACTCGGCTGGAAGTAGATGCCAAACAGCTTGCCAGTTGCAAGGCTGCTGGCGCACCTTGACTTGCACAGTCGACATAGTGGTGGTGGTGGTGGCGCCATTCTCCTAAAGCAATATGAGCAAAGGATTAACAATCCACTTCACAGGAAAGAAAAACAGTAGCATGTGATATTTTTGGTTCTTTCGCGAGAAGCAATTTGATGGACAATTATAATCCTAAGATCTAGTAACATATTAGATGACAAGGTACCACCTACCAAATCATTTCGGTGGCACCTATTGCCGAAAAAACTTTTCACAAATATCTACCAAATCAGGGTACCACCTACCAAGACATTTCATCTAATTTGGCCCCTATTGCCTAAGATAATTGATTAAAAAACAAGTGGAAAATTTAACTAAATTGGCACGTACATTTTGCAAAAAAAAATAACTTATTACGAAAAAACAAAAGCATCTACCTATCCATGTACAGAAAAAATAACAATAAAATGGTGCATACTAAATCAACTAAATCAACTAGCCTACTAAACCCACTAGCATACTAAATCAACTAAATCAAAATGTTCTAAATTAACTAAATCAACTAAATCAAAATGTTCTAAATCAACTAAATCAACTAGCCTACTAAATCAACTAAATCAAAATGTTCTAAATCAACTAAATCAACTAGCCTACTAAATCAACTAAATCATATCAACTAAAACAAAATGTTGCATATGAACTAGCCTACTAAATCAAAATGTAGCAGGGAGGAGGGAGAAGGAGGGGCGACTCGAGGAGGGAGAAGAGAGTAGGACGGAGGAGGAAGGCGGAGCGACAAGGGGACGGCCGGTGGCGAGTGGAGGGAGGACGGAGGAGGAAGGCGGAGCGAGGAGGGCCGGCCAGTGGCGAGTGGAGGGAGGATGGTGGAGGAGGCCGGTACCGAGTCCAGCAAGGAGGAGGAGGTGACGGCGGTGCAGAGGGAGGAGGGGCAACGGGGGAGGACCGGTGCGGGGGGTTGAGGGGGAGATCCAGTGAGTGTGTGAGTGTGAGTGGATCGGATAGAGAGGAGAGTGGGGGTGGGAGATGGAATGGCTTAGCAGTAGCGCGCTATAGAGAAAGGCGCTACTGCTAAACTACCTAGCAGTAGCGCCTTTCACAAAGAACGCGCTACTGCTATGTGTCAGCATGTAAAAATAGACATCAAAAATACATTAATCATCAACGATCTTTTTGTGTACAATCTGATTTGTCAATATGAGTCCTCACCGGTTTAGGAACTGGTGAAGACTCATATTGCGGCCACAAATTCTACACATAGAATTCAATGAAGACCAAGTGCTTCTCAAAGTTTGAGAAGTAACATATTTAAGGTGGTAGAAACTCTCTTCGCGGAGCGAGGTGGGACTAAATTTTTGTAGTAAATTTAGCAGTAGCGCTTATTGGTGAAATGCGCTGCTGCTATGATCCGTAGTAGTAGCGCTCTTCGTGCTAACTCACGGCGGCGTCGTGGAATTATAGCAGTAGCGCGTCTTAGTGCGGGCACGCTACTGTTATATTTATTTCAGCAGCGAGTTTTGTTTGCGCGCGCTACTGCTACGTAGCAGCAGTGCCTTATTCTAAAGCGCGCTGCTGGTAAGATTCTGTGTATAGGCTTTTTCCTAGTAGTGGTTGGTAGGAGTTAACCATCGCGCAATCCCGACCTCCACACATAAGGAAAGCAATCAAAGAACACCTCATGCTTCAAATTTGTCACACAATATTTACCATACGTGCATGCTACGGGACATGCAAACCTCAGCACAAGTATTTCTCAATTCCACAATTACTCAACTAGCATGACTCTAATATTACCACCTTTATATCTCAAAACAACTATCAAGTATCAAACTTATTCAATGCACTCTATATGAAAGTTTTTATTATACCCATCTTGGATACCTATCATATTAGGACTAATTTTATAGCCAAAGAAAATTACCATGTTGTTCTAAAAGACTCTCAAAATGATATAAGTGAAGCATGAGGGAACAATAATTTCTATAAAATAAAACCACCGCCGTGCTCTAAAAAGATATAAGTGAAGCACTAGAGCAAATGACAAACTACTCCGAAAGATATAAGTGAAGATCAATGAGTAGTCAAATAATTATGCAACTATGTGAAGACTCTCTAACATTTAAGAATTTCAGATCTTGGGATATTATTCAAACAGAAAGCAAAACAAAATAAAACAAAATGATGCTCCAAGCAAAACACATATCATGTGGTGAATAAAAATATAGCTCCAAGTAAAGTTGTCGATGAACGAAGACGAAAGTGGAGATGCCATCCGGGGCATCCCCAAGCTTAGGCTCTTGGTTGTCCTTGAATATTGCCTTGGGGTGCCTTGGGCATCCCCAAGCTTAGGCTCTTGCCACTCCCTATTCCATAGTCCATCGAAACTTCACCCAAAACTTGAAAACTTCACAATACAAACTCAACAGAAAATCTTATGAGCTCCGTTAGTATAAGAAAATAAAACCACCACTTAGGTACTGTTGTAAACTCATTCTAAATTCATATTGGTGTAATATCTACTGTATTCCAACTTCTCTATGGTTCATACCCTCCGATACTACTCATAGATTCATCAAAATAAGCAAACAACACATAGAAAACAGAATCTGTCAAAAACAGAACAGTCTGTAGTAATCTGTAACTCTCGAATACTTCTGTAACTCCAACAATCATACCACATTAGGAAAACCTTAGCAATTTGTGTACCAATCCACAGCAAAAACAATCAGATCAATATCACGCTTATGTGAATTATGAAAACTAATTTACTGGGCGCAAAAGTTTCTGATTTTCAGCAGGATCAACACAACTATCACCGTAAGCTATCCTAAAGGTCTTACTTGGCACTTTATTGAAACAAAAGCTATAAAACATGATTACTACAGTAGCATAATCATGTGAACACAGAAAAACAGTAAGGGTAAATATTGGGTTGTCTCCCAACAAGCGCTTTTCTTTAATGCCTTTTTAGTTAGGCATGATGATGACAATGATGCTCACATAAAAGATAAGAATTGAAACACAAGGAGAGCATCATGAAGAATATAACTAGCACATTTAAGTCTAACCCACTTTTTATGCATAGGGATTTTGTGAGCAAATAATTTATGGGAGCAAGAATCAACTAGCATAGGAAGACAAAACAAGCATAACTTCAAAAATTTCAACACATAGAGACAAAACTTGATATTATTGCAATATGTAGAAGCATATGATTCTCTCTCATAATAATTTTCAGTAGCATTATGAATGAATTCAACCATATAACCAGCACATAAAGCATTCTTTTCATGATCTACTTGCATAGAAATTTTACTACTCTCCACATAAGCAAAAAATTTCTCATTTGGAATAGTGGGAGCAAACTCAACAAAATAACTATCATGAGAGGCATAATCCAATTGAAAATTAAAATCATGATGACAAGTTTCATGGTCATCATTATACTTTACAGTATACATGCCATCACAATAATCATCATAGATAGCAACTTCGTTCTCATAATCAATTGGAACCTCTTCCGATATAGTGGATCCATTACTAAATAAAGTCATGACCTCTCTGAAACCACTTTCATCAACATAATCATCATAAATAGGAGGCATGATATCATCATAATAAATTTGCTCATCAAAACTTGGGGGACTAAAAATATCATCTTCATCAAACATAGCATCCCCAAGCTTATGGCTTTGCATATCATTAGCATCATGGATATTAAAGGAATTCATACTAACAACATTGCAATCATGCTCATCATTCAAAGATTTAGTGCCAAACATTTTAATGCATTCTTCCTCTAGAAATTGAGCACAATTATTGGAATCCTCATTTTCACAGAAGACATTAAAAAGATGAAGCATATGAGGCACCCTCAATTCCATTTTTTTGTAGTTTTCTTTTATAGACTAAACTAGTGATAAAACAAGAAACAAAAAGATTCGATTGCAAGATCTAAAGATATACCTTCAAGCACTCACCTCCCCGGCAACAGCGCCAGAAAAGAGCTTGATGTCTACTACACAACCTTCTTCTTGTAGACGTTGTTGGGCCTCCAAGTGCAGAGGTCTGTAGGACAATAACAAATTTCCCTCAAGTGGATGACCTAAGGTTTATCAATCCGTGGGAGGCGTAGGATGAAGATGGTCTCTCTCAAACAACCCTGCAACCAAATAACAAAGAGTCTCTTGTGTCCCCAACACACCCAATACAATGGTAAATTGTATAGGTGCACTAGTTAGGCAAAGAGATGGTGATACA
Source organism: Triticum aestivum (assembly GCF_018294505.1). NCBI lineage: Eukaryota > Viridiplantae > Streptophyta > Magnoliopsida > Poales > Poaceae > Triticum > Triticum aestivum. Next base: position 511,633,711 of record NC_057807.1, read on the forward strand.
AGTGTAATATGGATGGTAGATATAGGTTTTTGTAATCTGAAAATATAAAAACAGCAAGGTAACGAGTGGTAAAAGTGAGCGTAAACGGTATTGCAATGCTTCGAAACAAGGCCTAGGGTTCATACTTTCACTAGTGCCAGTTCTCTCAACAATAATAACATAACTGGATCATATAACTATCCCTCAACATGCAACAAAGAGTCACTCCAAAGTTACTAATGGCGGAGAACAAACGAAGAGATTATTGTAGGGTACGAATCCACCTCAAAGTTATTATTTCTGATCGATTTGTTCAAGAGTCCATAGTAAAATAACACGAAGCTATTCTTTTTGTTCAATCTATCCTAGAGTTCGTACTAGAATAACACCTTAAGACACAAATCAACCAAAACCCTAATGTCACCTAGATACTCCAATGTCGCCTCAAGTATCCGTGGTATGATTATACAATATGCATCACACAATCTCAGATTCATCTATTCAACCAACACAAAGAACTTCAAAGAGTGCCCCAAAGTTTCTACCGGAGAGTCAAGACGAAAATGCGTGCCAACCCCTATGCATAAGTTCACAAGGTCACTAAACCCGCAAGTTGGTCACCAAAACATACATCAAGTAGGTCACGTGAATATCCCATTGTCACCACAGATAAGCACATGCAAGACATACATCAAGTGTTCTCAAATCCTTAAAGACTCAATCCGATAAGATAACTTCAAAGGGAAAACCCAATCCATTACAAGAGAGTAGAGGGGGAGAAACATCATAAGATCCAACTATAATAGCAAAGCTCGCGATACATCAAGATCGTGCCATATTAAGAACATGAGTGAGAGAGAGATCAAACACATAGCTACTGGTACATACCCTCAGCCCCGAGGGTGAACTACTCCCTCCTCATCATGGAGAGCGCCGGGATGATGAAGATGGCCACCGGTGATGATTCGCCCCCTCCGGCAGGGTGCCGAAATAGGGTTCCGATTGGTTTTGGTGGCTACAGAGGCTTGCGGCAGCGGAACTCCCGATCTAGGTTTCTTTCTGGGGGTTTCTGTATTTATAGAAATTTTTGGCGTCGGTTTCATGTCAGGGGGGTCTCCGAGTCGTCCATGAGATAGGGAGACGCGCCCAGGGGGGTAGGGCACGCCGTCCACCCTCGTGGATGGCCCGGGACTCTTCTGGCCCAACTCTTTTACTCCGGGGGCTTCTTTTGGTCCATAAAAAATCATCTAAAATTGGCACGTCAATTGGACTCCGTTTGGTATTCCTTTTCTGCGATACTCAAAAACAAGGAAAAAACATAAACTGGCACTGGGCTCTAGGTTAATAGGTTAGTCACAAAAATAATATAAAATAGCATATAAATGCATATAAAACATCTAAGATGGATAATATAATAGCAAGGAACAATCAAAAATTATAGATACGTTGGAGACGTATCAGATTCTAGTCACAGCACGTTCATCGCGGCTTCGTCCTTGACAGTGGAGTTTATGGGGTCCAGATTCGTCTCAATCCGCCTAGTCTCTTCCTCGAAGTTTTGACAGAATTCTGCATGCAGAAGAAAAATAATGAGTCGGCAGTCGTATGATGAGTCGGTAGTTGCAAATCAGTTGGACAAAGGAAAATACCTTCAAGCATAAGGAACATCTTCTTGGCAAGGCCTCCCAGATAAATCTCCAGTTCGTCTCTCCTCCGAGTGAGATCTTCAACTTTGTCGGTCAAGGCCACCTTGTCCTTCTTCAGCTGCATGACTTCTTTATTTACTTTGTCAGCAGCAGTCTTCAACTTGGCATTCTCTTCTTCTAACTTGCCGACTGAAGCCAGCTTCTTATTAGTGAGTTCAGTTCTTTCTCGCACCGTCTTCTGCGCTACTGCCAGGTTGAGGTCCTTTTGCTCCAGAGCCTGCTTCATTTTGTATAAAGAAATAACATTCTTCAGACGAGGGAGTTGTCGGTTTTCACTATGCACATATGTTCGAGTGGAGTCACTCGATTCAAAAGGCGAAGAGAAAAGATGACAAGGTGGACAGCCGACAAGTTTTTACCTCCCATGACAGCCGCTTCATCCTTAGCCTTCTGCAAATTCTCCTTGGCTAGCTCCAGATCAAGATTGAGTTGGATCTGCTTCCTCTCCAGGTCAGCAAACTTGGCTCCAAGATCATAAGATTTCTGCAGCGAACAACAAGACAAGTTAGTCAACATAAACAAAGATCAGTCACCTCCGAGTGATAAGATGCAAAGATCAGATTATTGCGACGAAATAGTTCTAAGACTACTACCGAATAAAACATTCATCAGTAGTGTCGGGGACTACACCCAGTGGGTGCACTTGGCGTGCCCCCACTGGTTCGATTTCCCACTCGACACGGTCCGCCTAGTGCGAGTGGAAGGGGTAAAACAACAACAACAACAACAACAATGCCAACATTTGTTCTCAGACCACAGCCGACTGCCTGCAGTCGACCGCGGTCTCGGGGACTACACCTAGTGGGTGCACTCAGCGTGCCCCCACTGGTTCGGAGTTCACTCGACGAGATCCATCTAGACTGAATGGCAATATCACAACCAAACATTTCACAAAACCCCCGCCGAATCAAACATTCGACGACGGTCTCGGGGACTACACCCAGTGGGTGCACTCTACATGCCCCCACTAGTTCAAGAGTACACCCGACACGGCCTACTCGACTCAAGTGACAGAGCTACACTGCAAAAGTTAAAACACCCAGTGGGTGAGGGGAAGCAAGGTGCAGACTCATGATAGATGCACATTGAAGGTTCCAAAACGCTCATCCACGGCCATCTTACGAATAATAAAGCAGCAGTTCTCAAGTATCATATGCTAACAGAGCAAAGTTTGAGCTGGAAGCCGGTTGGAGATCAACTTACAATCCCACTTACTTTGACGTTAGCTTGAAGGGCAGAGCTCGCATCATAGGCAGCCTTGCTGGTTTCATATACTACCTTCATTCGGTCCATCATTAGGCCTGCTTGGATCATGGCCTCCTTGGCAGCGCCTATCTAGACCTCCGGGACATGATGAGCAACGAAAAGTGGATTTTGTGGATCAGATGAGGCAGCTAGAGGAGCTGAAGCCTAGGGCTGCACAGTCAGAGCAGGGGCTTGAGCAGTCGACGCCGATGGTCGATCAGTTGACATTGGATTAGCAAACGAAACAGAAGTCCGTATGGGATCTCCGGATTGCTGAACGACCTGTTCTAGAGCTGAAGTCAAGTGGGACACTTTGCTGGCAGGTGCTTTCTTGCTCAAAGTCTTGCCCTTTCTCCTTGTGCTCTTTTGTGGCACTTCTTCATCGTCGTCTAGAAGCTCAATAACATCCGGCGGCGCTGCAAAACATTCGACCGCAAAAATATTCAGTCGACCGACAGAACAGTTGACACAGTAAGAACACGGATGTGGAGCTATACCTGCCCCAGAGGTGGCCGTGTCTGCAGTTTCCTTGTCGTCTTGCTGCCTGTCAATGTCCATGGAGGTCCCAGAAGTAGTGGCACTAAAAGCTCCAAAATTCACTCTGTCAAGCAAGTGAATGACTCGACAATAATATAAAAGACAAAGAGAAGAAACATAACACTTACACAGAGGCAACGGGAATGACCACTTTGATTTTGGGCAGAGCCTTCTGGGGCTTCAAGGGCACAACCTTGGGCTGCTTCGCAGCCTTCTCCGACACGGGTCTGGAGTTGAAGTCCAAGTGTGCTTTGGGACTTGCGTGCTTGGCGGAGTTGCTTTGCTGCGCCCACCTGCGAGGTCGTGCGATTGCTTAGAATGCCGCTCAGAGCGAGGCGGCGAATTGACTTCTTCACTATTACTAGAGTCTTCGCTGTCCTCTTCACTTTCGTCGTCAGATTGCTAGTCACCGCTCCCTACATCGCTATCCGCTCCCTCTTGGAATTGCTTCCTGTTGGGCATCGAATACATCTCGGTATAAATCTGCAAGACATGAGTTAAACAAGCATCAATCGGATTGAAGAGCAGTTGCAGATCAGAATATGGAAACACTTGGTAATAAGGACCTGACCTTCTCCGGCTCATGATCGACATCAAATGGTCGAATCCTCTTGGACCCCCTGGGTTATCCTTGTTCCCAGTAATGGTCCGCAGCCATTGAGCCACCGTCTCCTCGGCAACCTCCGCTCAGTGGATCTGAGCAGTGTCTTCAGTACCCGAGTACATCAACATTGGATGATCACGGGCTTGGAGAGGCTGGATGCGTCGACTAGGGAACACCCCAAACAGATCCATGCCAGTTACACCCTCCCGAACTAATTTTACAACCTGGTCGACTAAAATGGACACATCACCTTTTTCCTTTGGGGCCACTGTCAATGAGGAAGGTTGGCGGACTCGGTCCATGGTGAAAGGGGGAAGACTGGTCGAGTGACCAGGAGTCGGAACATCTTGACAGTAGAACCAGGTCGACTGCCATCCCCTGACTGACCCGAGAAGGGTCATAGGAGAAAAAGTGCTTCTACCCCTCATCTGAATTCCTAAACCCCCACATATTTGGATCATGTGTGTATTTTCGTCAGTCGGATTTGCTTTTTTCACGGTTTGAGAACATCAGGTGAAGATGTGTTTGAATAGACCCCGGTGCGGTTGGCAACCCAAGAAGTTCTCGCACAAAGAGATGAACGCAGCAAGATATGTGGTTGTGTTGGGGGAGAAGTGATGAATCTGGGCCCTGAAAAAGTTCAAGAAATCCCTAAAGAACGGATGCGGGGGAAGGGAAAGACCTCGGTCGACATGGGTGGCGAGGAGGACACGCTCACCCTCGCGTGGCTGGGGCTCACATTCCCCCTCCGACAGCCTCCAAGATCCCGCAACAATCATGCCATCTTCAGCAAGCTTCTCCAAATCTTCCCGCTCGACCATGGAGTGGATCCAGTGCCCCTGGATCCAACCAGGGGGCAGCCGGACCGCAACGACGTCCCCCTAGCCGTCTTCTTGCCCTTCGACGTCGTCGCTGCCTTCTTCGAGCGCTCCAAGGCCGCTGTCTTGTCCTTCACCATGGCGGCGGAACACGCACGGGCCAAGCGGAGACGGCGAGAGTAGAGGAGGATGCGGTGGAGAAACAGAGGAGAAAGGGATCGATTGAGGTGCACTGTGCATTGCAGTGGCCCGAGCGCTATTTATGAGGCCACTTCCGAGTGGCTGACGTGTGGGCCCGAGCAATCCTGTCATATCCTGCAACAGTCGCTCACCCGATATGTGGCGAAAAAGGTGGCACGGGGATCGAGGCATCCCTATCTATTCGCTCTGATTACTACGACACGCTCCGTCCCGCGCGCTTCTCCAAAATTTCGAATCCTGTGAGATCCGGGAACCGTAGAGCAACCAATCACGCCGAAGATTTCGCGCTTTAACTCACTCAAAGATTATCAACATAATTCACTCGACGACCTCTGAATCGATCGAGGCGACTGAAACAAGGTTGAAGCTTCAGCATGATTTCCGGACCACTGTGAATTGCCTCCGAAGCATGGAATCAAGTCGGAACCAACTTCAACTTTTCTCCACTCGGACCTCAATCCATTCAGGGGCTAATGACAATGACATGTACCTAGGGTAGGGTCATAGGGCTGACCTAGATGCCCTACCCAAGGACACTACCCTAGAGTCAAGGACATTCAATGTACAACAGAAGATACCGACTGAAACACCTTGGAGTACGATCCACTCGACCAGTGATCTCACTAGGATATCCCAATTCCACTCGACAGCGATATAATCACTCGACCTTATATAGAACCACTTGGAGTACAGAAGATCTAAAGCCGCCCCAGGATGGCAATGGTCAGGCGTTCACTCCATAGTCTTAAAGATCATTTATAGTCATTCATAGCTAGTGTTACGTGTAACACCCCTGTCTTAGTCAACATTGAACCCTGTGTAACGGGGGCGGCTGGGGTCCTGGTGCACTCTATATAAGCCACCCCCTCCTCTGGCACAAGGGTTCGCAACCACTATAACTATCACACATAATCCAGTCGACTAGCCTCCGGGCACCGAGATGTAGGGCTTTTACTTCCTCCGAGAAGGGCCTGAACTCGTAAATCCTTCGTCTACAACCTCACGGTAGCTAGGGCCTTGCCTCCTCCTACGTACCCTCTATTCTTACTGTCAAACTTAGTACCACGACAACGGCCACGTGGAGCCCCTTCTGTCCTTGTTCGTAAGCACGCCGGGACTAAAGGTTTTGGGCTTTAGTCCCGACCCTTTAGTCCCGGTTCCAGAACCGGGGCTAAAGGGCCTCTGGAACCGGGACCAATGGGTCGTTTTCTACTAGTGAGACCATAACACTCATCTTGGTCACACCGAAATCATTAAACTGATCTAGGTTTTCATATCGGTGCTACCGATTTCCTATAACTGCACGCAATTGCACGTTTCGATGCCAACGACAGTACACGGGTATATATATCTTGAGTGACCGTATGTTGAAAATTACTTCAAACACTATGACCTCGCACCCCGTTGCTATTTCCCCCTTGGTCTCCGGATCATCATCGTTGTCTCCTGTGTGCCTTCGCCGCAGGACTCCATCGTCGTCAATGGCAATCTGCCCCGCCGTTGCTGCCGTAGAGGATCTCCACCGAGTTAGGGTGAGATTCGATCTCCTCGTGCCTCTCCTATCCGATTCAATGCACAAGGATAATGCCATATCACTACTAGGGAAAAGCCTAGTAGTAGTGCATATTTGAGATGTAGTAGAGGCGGGGGGGGCGCTACTGATATGGCGCTACAGCTAATGTTCAGCAGTAGCGTGGGTTGGGGCGCGCTACTACTATACTGCATAGTAGTAGCATGTTTTTAGCCCGACGCTACTACTACTACTCCTTCCTAGCAGTTGTGCGTTTCCATACCGAGCGCTACAACTACACCTCCCTAGCAGTAGCACCTTGTGGGCTACCAGCGCTACAGTTTGCCATTTTTTTCTACTACATATTGCCGTTGTATTTCTACTGGTTTATTGTAGTCTCGTCATATGATTTTATGATCATGATTAGTTATTATTTCGGTGGGTGAAAAAGACATGGATTAGATTCAAGTGGAGTAAACATGGTGCATATCCAAAGTACTACTAATCCAAACTTGATCACTTTGGTTTGGATTAGTATGATCAAGTTTGGATTAGTAGTACTTCTGATCTGCACCATGTGTTGCGTCCACTTGAATCTAATCCATGTTTATTTCACCCACTGATATATATAATAACTGGTCATGCTCATAATGATATAACAACTAAGCATGCATAATCATCATTAATAATAACTCATCATCATCATAGTCATCTAACAACTTCTACTCGTTATCATAATAAAAAGTCATACTCGTCATCATCATAGTCATCTAATAACTCATCATCGTTATCATAATAACAAGTCATACTCATCATCATCATAGTCATCTAACCAACCCTACTTAATTGTTCTTAGCACATGATCATGAGTATTAGCTAGGACCTACTACCCTCTCTAAGGTAAAATAGCATAAAACAAGATAGGCCCTGATGCTCCGTTATGGAGAATGGAGATTATCCCGTCTCCAATTCTTGCGCTTCGCACAATGTTGCTTCCAAATAGCTCCCTATGATTGTCCATACATTTTTTCCATTCTTTGATTGTCATGTCTTAATCGGTTTTAGAAATCCGATATGAACAACAGTGAAGCCTAGGATGACCTGGCCTTAAGCTAATAACATCAAGGCGACCTTTCGGAAACATCAGATCAGGCACACAATCCTTCGGGGTTTTCTGTTGGAAACATAACAATAGCGTCGTAGTTAGCAATGTATAGTTTAGCTTTAGAAGAATTTATGCAAAATATGCACGGATGTCGTAATAGTAAAAAATCTTACCATGCCATCTCTATAGATGTTACCGTAGTTCAGCACGTGGACTAGTGGCACGTATTGACCATAATGTGCAGGAGTTTCATAATTGATATTGTAATTCTCAACATCAATAATAAATGAGATAAGATGATCTTTCTCCTCATAAGTTAATTATGTGCCATCGGTGTAGTAGGTTCTATCTACCATCTTCCGTACATTTTTTGAAGAATGAAAATAAGATGTCAATGGAAATAAGTTGTCAACTATTTTGATAAACAATATAAATTACTTAATAAATATGTTTGAGAAACTCACATAGAGGTAGAAGTGGAAGCGTATCAACAAGGACCCAAATGTCCATATTCTCTTCGTCGATGTCAGGATCACAAAGATCGAAGGTGACAAGCATACCCTCCTGAAAATCATACGCCTTGCACAGTGCTTCCCAATTGGAGCAACCAAAATGGGATACGCTCTCAGAATTATATAGATTTACAGAAAAATCATAACTATGATGGGTCCTTAGGTGAACTATCTTTGTCTCTGTATTTTCATGATCTTCAAAATCCAGCTTCTCCAAGACATAGTGTCTTGCATGGCATAGGATAAGCTAGTCGAATTGTAAAAGACAGAAATTACACGTTGAAGAAGCAGAAGTCATGCTTAATTATGAAAAAAATACTTGTCGTTGTTGCATACCGTTTCAACATCGAAGGTCTCGCCAAGCTTAATACTGAAGCGCCAATCATCTACCAGATGAGGCCTATCGCACATACCCCGGTCATCGCCGCACCAGTCGCACTTCGGGAGGCTACTGTCATCGTCAGACATTTCCTATGTTCATAATTCAAAGACTAAACTTGTACAATTCAATACATGTACTACAAAAACTAAATTAGATCATTATTATTCATCACGGGTTGACTATCGGTCTGTCGAGTCTTTTCTTGAAAACTCTCAGCTCACGTGGTGTATATATTCGACCGTCGGTGATGGTCGCTCCTCCCTTCATCCCCGAGTGCATTACACCAAAATGTCTAGCACACGGGAACGAAGGAGAAGCGACCCCCATGACAACAGCCAGCATTCTTCTTCTCTCATATATATGGTGGAGTCTCAACAAACTTAAAGTCAACCCGAAATGTCGTTCAATTATCTTTCTACAAAATCCGGGCCACTCAATATTTCCTACAAATTATAGCACAAGGCATGCCAAAATTCACGGAAAAATCCGGCATGACCTTTGCTAAAAAGGACATATATCGAGCGCCTGAAATTTGCTGGAATGGAAATCAATCAACACTCCGGCAAAACATAGGCCACTGTGAGGTGTTCCCTGCAAACATAGGCCACTTGGGAAAGCACTAGTACTACACAACACTACATATCACATGTCTAAATCTCCATCATATTTGAAATACCTACATTGAAACATGGGGATTTAGCTGGTCTCACCTTGAGGTCGGAGGGGGTCGATGACGGGGACGACGGCAGGGATGATGCAGGGCTCCTTGATTTCTGCAAAAACAAAATATAAACAAAAACATTATTATCCTCATTTTAGTACTTAGTGAAACCCTATAAGATATGAACTAAACATTATTATGCTGAATCAAAAGACCTACATTTACTAAAAATTTGTAAAACCTAGTTCTAACCCTAACAGTTATCCATCCATCCATCTATCTATCCAAAGCATTACTAAAAAAACTAGTTTAATCCATCTGTCTATCCATCTAATCTATCCAAGCATTACAAAATAAATCATCCACCCATATATATGAACACCTAGGGTTAATTACATATAACTAGTTTAGTGCTCTAATGGTGAAATGGGCTCATATATATGAACATAATACTACCTACCTATTCTACAATCAAATTCTAACTAATTTTTATTACTAAAAAATTGTATACCTATTTTTTGACTCAAAATCTATATACAGAGAGAAGTGGGAGGAGGGAGGAGTGAGGAGGAGGAGGAGGAGTGAGGGGCAGTGGGAAGAGGGAGGAGAGAGGAGGAGCGCAGTGGGAGAAGGGAGGAGGGCAGTCGAAGGCGGAGGGAGGAGTGAGGAGGGCGTGGCCGGAGGAGGAGGAGGGCGTGGCAGAAGGAGGAAGTGGCTGGAGGAGGAGGAGGAGGGCACGGCCGGAGGAGAAAGGAGGGCGGTGGAAGGATCAAGAGGGAGGAGGGGGCATACCGAGGAGGAGGAGGGCGGCGGTGATGAGGAGGACAGGGAGAGAGTGGAGAGGGATAGTGAGAAGAGCGGATGAGAGGGAGAGCATGAGGGTCGGCCACGCGAGGAAGATGACAAGCTAGGGTTAGTAGTAGCGCGGGTTGGGGACAAGCGATACTACTACGGTGAATAGCAGTAGCGCTGGATACCTATACGCGTTGATGCTAAGTGGGGTTCGCCATGTGGCGCCCAGTTCAAACCTAGCAGTAGCGCGTTTTGCTACCAAACGCTACTGATATGCGGGTAGCAGTAGCGCCTTTTACTAGCACGCGCTACTACTAATTAGCAGTAGCGCCACCTTTTAACATGCGCTACCACTACACCACGCACCATAATTCCCTACTGACATCTGTTGGAAAAAAGTCACTATTGCCGACCCACAGTCAGTCAAAAAAATTTCTAACAGACTGTGGGTCAGGAAACCTGTGTACACTGACCCTTTGTCGGTCAGGAATGGTACAACATATACCGTCCAGCAGTCGGTCAGGAATTTTATTATGACCCATGGAACATCGGTCGGTAAATAACCCCGACCAACAGTCTGACGCTAAACTGGGCCTGCTCCGTGAAAAGCCGAAAATTTTAGCGCCAAACCGGCCCAACCCGCAAAGTTTTCGCCCTCGAAATCACAAAGACGCCGCCGCCCCACGCTCCATTCGTTCCCCACCCACGAAATCCCTAGCTCTCTCCTGTTCCCCACGCACGCTGGCGCCCCAAGCCGGTCAGCCCCCACGCCTCCTACGCCGCCCCACGCCGCCCGGGGCTACCGCCGGTCTATCTCACCACCGCCCCACGCCGCCCTTCCTCTGTAGCACCGCCACATGCCGCCCTGTCCCTACAGCGCAGCCCAACTCTGTCGTGCCTCTCTCCGCCACCGGCTCCACACCCTCATGCTCTCTCTCCGGTTGACCGCCTCTCTCCATCCTCCCTGGCCCGACCTCCCCATCTCCACCGTCCAGCTCACGGAGACACACGCAGCGGCAGATTTGGATCGGGGCAGCGTGCGCCTGGGCAAGGGCATCCCTCTCTGTCTTTGGCTGGGCAAGGGCACCGAAGCGGCTGAGGTACAGCTCCTCCCTCCATACATTCCTCTGTCTTTGCCTTCAGCTATTTTGCCGCATCAATTTTGTGTTACAAAGTTTTTTTAAGTGATGAACTGGGAGTGAAGGAGTCCACCATGGATTATGGCTAGAAGACTATGCTATTTGCCCAGTCAGTACTCTGTTGGTAGACGCTATTTAGGTGGATTTAATTTTTTTATAGTACTGAGTTATGTTAGATGGAAATTGATTTATGTTAGATTTAATTTTTGTTACAGTACTGAGTTATGTTGGCAGCCTGCAACTTCTTTGTCAAAAATTGTGAAAATAGCTTGGTTCTCTCGAAATCGAAGCTTCTTTGCAGCACCAATGGATGTTCTAGTGTTTGTGCTGCTCCAGCTAATCACACTAGTTGAATGCGCGCACAGAATGCAGGTATTGTTATGAAAAGATAAATAAAGTCATAATCTGAATTTGCCGAGATTATATTGAAGTTATACATCTCTGTTACAATTAACATGCATCCTAGCAACTCACTTATTCAAATCCCACCCCGTTTATTTTTACTGAATAAAAATACACAGGAAAAATTGTTCATTCTATGTTGTCGCAACACATGGCTATCTCCCTTTCCATTTTGTAACCACTACAGTCTCCAGATACTTCCTTTCTGTTGACATGTGGACTATGCCCATTGTAAAACTAGAATATTGGGGCAACTGCTCGACACCCTTGGGGGTGCGGCTATCTCATTATATATAAGTACCAAAGGGTACAAGTATAAGTACAATACGTATACACAAGTCTACGTATCCATATATAGTCTAACACCCTCCCTCAATCTTAACTGTGGCCTGAAGTACAAACTAAGTTAAGATTGCGCCTGCAGCCTACAAACTGTGGTTGTGGAAGAGGCTTCGTGAAGATGTCAGCAAGTTGATCCTTTGATGATATGAACTTGATGCTAAGCAGCTTCTGTGCAACACGCTCTCGAACAAAGTGATAGTCAACCTCAATATGTTTTGTTCGAGCATGAAACACTGGGTTAGATGATAAGTATGTAGCACCAATGTTATCACACCAAAGCACTGGAGAGTGAACCGAAGGAACTCGCAACTCCCTCAGCAAGGACTGAACCCAAATGATCTCAGCTGTCGCATCAGCAACTGCTTTGTACTCGGCTTCTGTGCTGCTGCGAGACACCGTAGCCTGCTTGCGAGCATTCCAGGCAATCAAGTTGGGACCAAGAAACACTGCATACCCCCCCCCCCCCCCCCCCGTGGATCGCCGGTCATCAGGACTACCAGCCCAGTCAGCATCAGAGAAGGCTGAGATCTCATAAGACGGCGCACGCTGGAGAAGCAAACCATGAGATGCAGTGAGACATATGTATCGCAGAATGCGCTTCACAGCTGACCAATGGGATGTCGTGGGCGCATGAAGAAACTGACAGACACGATTGACTGCATAAGAGACGTCCGGTCTGGTGATAGTAAGATACTGCAGGCCTCCAACAAGACTGCGGTACTCAGTGGCATCATCAGAGGAGAGAGGGTCTCCATCAAAAGCAGACAACCGATCAGTGGCAGACATAGGAGTAGCGACAGGTTTACACTGCAGCATACCAGCACGACGCAGCAAATCCAGAGCATACTTCTTCTGAGTAAGAGTGACTCCAGCAGAAGACCGTGACACCTCCAGACCAAGAAAGAAGTGCAGAGCACCGAGATCCTTAACAGCAAAATCACCACTCAATGCAGCCACAAGACGGTCTGCCGCAGCATCTGAGGAACTGATGAGAATAATGTCATCAACATAGACCAGTAAATACATCGTAACCTCAGTGCGTTGAAGAAGGAACAGTGATGTGTCAGCAGTAGAAGGAATGAACCCAAGTGCTTGCAAAACCGAACCAAGACGTGCATGCCAGGCACGGGGAGCCTGCTTAAGACCATAGAGCGCCTTAAAAAGACGACAAAGATGATTAGGACGTGCAGGATCCACAAACCCTGGTGGCTGACGCATATAAACCTCCTCCTCCAGAACTCCATGCAAAAAAGCGTTCTGCACATCAAGCTGACGGAGAAACCATCCTCGAGTAACAGCAAGGGATAGTAGCAGACGAATGGTAGTAGGCTTGATAACTGGACTGAACGTGTCTTCATAGTCAAGACCATACCTCTGTTTGAAACCCTTAGCCACTAACCTTGCCTTGTAGCGCTCAATGGAGCCATCAGCATGCCGTTTAACTTTAAACACCCACTTAGAGTCAATGATATTGACCCCAGACACTGGAGGAACAAGCTGCCAGGTGTCATTCTTCAGCAATGCTTGAAACTCCTGTTCCATCGCGGCACGCCAGTGGGGAATGCCTAGTGCAGCCTGAAAGTGGCGAGGCTCAGCAGTGGGATCCGCAGCAGCATGAGCCATGCACGCGGCGAGCCACGCAACAGTCCCATCGGTCCGGATCTTAGGCTGAAAGACACCGGTCTGACTGCGTGTGCGATGTCGAGGAGCAACAGGTTGTGGAGTCGACGCAGGGCATGACGCAGGCGACGAAGGAAGCGACCCCGAGTCGCCAGGGCTCACGCCGGAGCCACTGGGCGTCGGAGAGGCGGGCGGTGTGGCGCCCGACACGGCCATGTCGCCCAGACCCACGCCGGAGCCACTGAGCGCCGAAGGAGCAGGCGAGCCGGGGATGGCCAGCCCATCGGGAGCCGAAAGCCGGCCCAGGCGAGCCTGGCGTGGCTGGCCCAGGAGCAACCTCCGGCGAGGCCAGCTCGGGCGACTCCCACGAGGCGGGCGAGGGCGACACGCGCGGAGCGGGTTCGGGCGATGCCCTTGAGGCAGCCGCGGGCGCAGCTCTTGCGGGTTGCGGTGTGCCACCCGATATGCATGCCCCATGCACGCGATCGTCCTCCGGACGCGTCGGTGCTTGTTCTTCAAGGAGCTCGAGACGAGCGCCACGGCCAACACCTGCAGCATGGTTAGGGAGCAACACAGGAGCATATGCAACATCCACAAATTGATCAGGCAGAGGTGTGGTAGAAGAAGCGTCTGGCATAAGAGTGATAGAGTTATTCGGAAGTGCACGAAAGGGAAACACATTCTCATCAAAAACAACGTCACGAGAAATGTAAACGCGATTGGTGGGAACATGTAGGCATTTGTACCCTTTGTGAAGGGAACTATACCCAAGAAAAACGCACTTTTTCGACCGAAACTCTAGCTTATGTTTATTATATGGACGCAAATGAGGCCAATAGGCACACCCGAAGACTTTGAGAAAGGTGTAGTCTAGGATTTCATTGAGCAAGAGTTCAAGAGGGGTTTTCATATTCAGTAGTCGTGAAGGAAGCCTATTGATCAAAAAACAGGCAGTGGAGAAAGCATCACTCCAGAACCTAAAAGGTACGGAGGCATGAGCTAACAAAGTGATGCCAGTTTCTACAAGGTGATGATGCTTACGTTCGGCAGTCCCATTCTGCTGATGCGTATGGGGGCAAGACACACGGTGTGTAATCCCAAGCTTGCTAAAGAACGAGTTGAGGTTGTGGTATTCACCCCCCCAGTCGCTTTGGACATGAATAATTTTCTGGCGAAGGAGACGCTCAACATGTGCTTGGAACTGGATAAACACATCAAACACATCAGATTTTTTCTTAATAAGATAGAGCCAGGTAAACCGACTGTAAGCATCAATGAAACTGACATAATAATTATGGCCACTAACAGACGTTTGGGCATGACCCCACACATCAGAAAAAATAATCTCAAGAGGATGTTTCACAACACGACTAGACTCTGAAAACAGAAGTTGGTGACTCTTGCCCTGCTGACAGGCATCACAAATAGTTTCAGCAGTTTTATTTGACACAACTGGTAGCTCATGACGATGCAACACATGACGGACTATGGGAGCGGCAGGATGACCAAGTCGCGCGTGCCAATGTGTAGGCGAGACACGAACACCACTGAACGCCTGAGGAGAAAACTGCATGGGAGGTGCGGTTGGCGCGTCAAGTGCATACAAGCCACGACGAAGACGACCGCTAAGCAGAACGGCCCTCGTGTCCCGATCCTTGATAAAGAAACGAAAAGGGTGAAATTCAGCAAGGACATTATTGTCACGAGTAAGTTGTGGAACAGACAACAAACTACGCGAAGCAGTGGGAATACGAAGGATGTTAGACAAATGCAGTTTTCGTGAATTGTGTGCAAGAAGGGATGCCTGACCAACATGGGAGATGCGCATACCTGCTCCGTTAGCGGTGTGCACCTGATCATGACCGCGATATGGCTCCTGGACCGAGAGCTTGCTCATGTCGTTGGTGAGGTGGTTGGTAGCTCCCGTGTCCATGTACCACGAGGGATCAATCGAGTAGGATGGAGTACGCCCGTGCTCATGACCCACCACCGCAGCGGCCGCCTGTTTTTCATTCCCCTTGCCATTGTTGCCGAGGCCAAGGAAATCTTGCTTGTAGCGGCGATGACAGCGAGAAGCTACGTGGCGCTCAATCCCACACAGCTGGCACGCCTGCTGAGCACCACAACTGGGGCAGCAAGCCACCGGCCGCGATCCCCCTGTGATGGACGGCGCGGCGCCCCGTGAGGGCTGAGATGTGCCCGCCGGCTTGGCAGGGAGCGACGGCTTCTGCGATTTGCCACGGGTTGCGGCGTTAGCAGAGGCAAAACTCGGAGTAGATCGACGCGCTTTGATGCGCTGTTCGCGACCAAGGAGCCGCGCATACAGTTCCCGTGGCGGGAGAGGCGCCTCGCGCCCATGGACGTTCTCAATGAGATTGTCATAGTCATCATCGAGGCCATTGAGCACATGAGTGGTGAAGTCCTCATCTCCAAGGGGCTGGCCAATGGAGGCCAGCGTGTCTGCAAGTCCTGACATCTTGTTGAAGTACTCCGTGATGGTGAGGCCTCCAAGCTTGGTCTCCCCCAACTCAGTGCGGATAGAGTGAGCACGCGCCTGAGACTGAGAGGCAAAACTGCTGTGAAGTGCAGACCAAGCCTCCCGGGATGTCGCGGCGAAGATGACAAGCGACGACACGCTCGGACTCAGCGAGGACTGGATGGCCGAAAGGATCGCTTGGTCTTGGGACACCCATACATGATGAGCCGGGTGATACGGCGGCGGACACGGGATAGAGCCATCAACATAGCCCTCCAAGTAGCGACTCCGTAGGAGAGGTAGCACCTGCGCCCGCCAGGACAGGTAGTTGTCCGGTGTAAGCTTCACCGGAAGAAGATGCGAGAAGTAGAACGGCGATGGCGCCGGAGCATAACCCGCATGGGGACCCATGTTCTGCACATCATGGGGAGCGAGGGCCAAGGACGCCTCGTAGCCAGGACCGGAAGGAGCATCGACCGGACCAGGCGTGGCCACCGAAGACACGGCGGGCGCGGCGCCGTAGGCCGCGCCATAGGGTGACGGCGCCATCTGTGACGACGGAGGCATCGGCCAGGTAGAAGGCATCGGTGGCGCGGCGCCGTAGGTTGGTGCAGGGGCGCCGTACCACAGAGCGTAGGTCGGGGTAGCGCCATAGTAGGGCGGAGGGGCTCCGTAGGAGTGGGGAGCCGCCCCGTAGGCGGACGGTGCAGCGGCGCGAAGGCGAAGGTCGAGGGCGAGGCGCCACCAGTGGCGATCGATGGCTGGGGCGGGTTCGGCCCGCCCTGCTCCTGCCCGCCCTGCCCGCCCTGCAGATGGCTTTCGGCAGGCAGCGACGGCTGCCGCCAAGCCGTGGCGAGCGGGGGGGATGCGAGGAAGGGCGACGAGGGAGCGACGGGCGCGCCAGCAGGGGAGGAAGCCGAGGCGGCGGCGGAGTGCGTGGAGGCCATCGGGCTAGGCGGCGGCGGTAGCGATCGGCGGCGGCGGCAGCGAGGGGTGCAGCGGAAGACTGGAACTCTAGTCTGATACCATGTAAAACTAGAATATTGGGGCAACTGCTCGACACCTTTGGGGGTGCGGCTATCTCATTATATATAAGTACCAAAGGGTACAAATATAAGTACAATACGTATACACAAGTTTACGTATCCATATACAGTCTAACACCCATCATTTTTGGTTCTTTTTTATGCTACTGCCGCACTTGGGTTTGCAATTTTATTTGACCATGGTTCCCACCAGCAGAGCTGACGGATGGACATAAAGGATGAAGACCATGCAACAACTGTAACCTCGCATTTGGCAGCCACACACTAAGAGCAATGGCAGTGTCTTCCTCTAGCTCTGTATAGTATTTTTACCCATTGAAACAGAAGAAAAGATGAGAGACAACATATGCGTGCATGTACTTTCCATTTGCACTGCATTTCAAACAGGTACTCCGTCCTACCAATGCTATATAATTAGATACATGCCTTTTTAAAGCCAGGGTCCAAACGGTGCATTAAAAAATTAAAAATACTCCCTCCAATCCATATTAATTTTCGCTCAAATGGATGTGTCTAGCACTGAAATACATTTGGATACATCCATTTGAGGGACAAGTAATATGGATCGGAGGGAGTACAATGTATCACAAATTATTACATAATGAGGATTTCTCCAAAAAAATATTATTATTCTGTTCAGCGTGATATCGCCATCCTGAATATCTTTGCACAAAGTAACAACCATTTGGTACTTCTTTCTTAACAGGAACCATTTGGTACTGAAATTCTATTAACCAAAAGTAGTATGTGATAGCTTTCAAAAGAACCATGGTGTGCGACATCAGTGGCCAAGGAATACTTTGCATTAATAACACCAGTTAACTTCAATCACAAACCTTCAGTTAAATCCTTCTTGGTATGACAAGGGCGTTATATTAAACATCCTTGTATCCTAAAGCAAGGTCTGAGCATCTCACATTGATGATGTCGCGCATCACTCCTATGATAAACAGCCTAAGCAGCACTAAAATCTTATGAGAAAAAAAATATAATCCTTTTATTATAATGAACTTCAACAAGATATGATGGACCTCTTGTATGGTCAGTGACAAGAAAACCAAGCAAGAGAAATACCAGGAGCATACATAGTTGTTGGGGACTGAGGTCGGTCCACACCTAACTCCTTCCGAAAACCTGACTTTTCTCTGTTTGCAAGATTCTTGTAAACAGAAATTGCAAGAGCGTGTGATTACTCATAGTGAAGAAGCATACATCTATCTATAAGAAGAGTGCGATGCTATTAGATTATTATGTGTACTTCTAGTGTATTTGTTGCCAAACCTAGATCAATATTGACCTCATAGGTACACAAAAAAGTAGACTCGAAAACACACGAAAGGGGGAAAGGGGTACCCGTTTTAAGATGTCTTTAAACTAGGCTGCGTATAGCTCAACACACAGCTTTGCAAACCTAGATCAGTATTGACATTTGCTGGGCATGTTCCTTTTTTCAGAGCTCCAACGTGTGCATGGAAACCCATGAAGAAAATTTAATAGCGTATATATACATGTTTTCTTTGTCTTGAAATTTCTAGGCCTCTTGTATGATAAGTGACAAGAAAAACAATCAAGAAAATAAAAGAAGGAGCATACATAGTCATCAAGTCCAAGATCGGTCCACACATGATCCCTTGTCAAAGCCTAACTTTTCTGTGTTTGCAAGATTCTTGTAAAGGAAATTAGAAGAGCGTGTGATTATTTATAGTGAAGAAGCAAACCACAAATCTATAAGAACATGCAAATACTACTGGATTACCACGCATACTTCTCGCATATTAGTTTGTAAAAGTCCAAGGACAGTGCAAATTAACTCGCCCCTAATTGTTGTAGTTTCAATGCCATCTAACTGAGCGTCCTGCATTCTCTCATTTTAATAGGCATTTTATGAGCTGGACTCAACTGCTTTGAGCTTTGTTATCAACACTTCACACACACAATGGAAGGATTAGAAGTTAGATTTAAAGATGTACAAGTTTGATGCTGTGCTGACTGATGCACAACTTATGAAAAGACTTGATAGCAGAATTGGTGAAGCTGACTGGAAGACCCTTATTACTTATTGGAGATCTTCGGTATTTGAAGTAAGTCATCCTGCTGAATCAAAACTGTAGTATATCCATCCAAATATCAAAACTGTAGTGTATTCCAATGTATCTATTGCTGCCACCAGGAAGATAGCATTATGTTTTCTGTGTCCATGTATCTATTGCTGCAACCAGGAACATAGCAACATCCCTTTCAGTACCATTCAATTTATGGCCACTACTGAAGAGTAAATAAAGATAACTGAAATACTGTACTTCTCACACGGATAGAAAAACCAATGGAAGGTGCATCTCTAATACTTAGCTATATGGTACCAGTTCCCTAGAAAAACAAGTTACATGACCACATAGCTCTTTCTTGTGTTCAAGAAATAAAAATTACAGTTTCAATTACGCCTCTTAAACCATCCTCCATGTTAATCTTGTCTGAGGTATTCTCTTACAGAAAGTCAAACATCAACAGATGACAGATGCGTCTGAAACCTGTAGTGAACTGGACTTCCCTTCGCCTTTTATGTCTCATATTCTTTCTCTCTTGCAGATCTCTGATGGTGGTGGAAAGACAACATTTGTTTATGTCATTGTGGACAACAAAATGTGAGAATATATCTTTTCTTCGTCATCATTGTTGAAAGGCTGCTAGTACTTACCTTTTTGTAGTTATAACTAGATGAGTGTGGCAGTCAACATAGCTACAGCTACAACATTTGTTTATTTTCCCTGTTATGCACCTCGACATGAATTATTTTCAGGTTCACAGCATAACATAAATCGTCAGTGCACAACATTTATTTCACCCTGTGATATAAATCATGTGAAGATAGTCATGAAATGATTCAATCATCCAATTATTTCTCAAAACTTGGGGTCGTGTCTCCTGGTCGACTTAGGTTATTCTTGGTTTGACACTTCCGCAAGGATCCCAAGTTTACAGGCCTGCAAATCAAACTTATTCACCTCAAAGTTAGTGGCTATATATTAATTTGGTTTCTATGTTTCATGCCTGATGCTCTTTACTCTCAAGTTGAACAGGTAGTACAGTGGTACTCACTGAAAAGGAAATTTCATCAGCTTGCATGTATATTAATTGTATGCTTTTTCGTCTTTCCAGGTTGCTGTCTGGTTGTGTAGGGAAGACAAGAGGACTAAGAAGGAACCGTCAAGCTGTCAGTTTGCACCAACTAGATATCTTCTGTAATGGAGCAAAAACAATCCATCGTGTAGCTACCATTTTGTAAAGGATATCTTGTGTAACGGAGCAAGCATTGAATCGTCGGATATGTATCTATCATTTTGTAAACCTATCGGGTGTTTTGATCACCTAGACAAATGTTTCCTCTTATTTAGTTACCTCTATTATGAGAATTATTAGTGTTATTTTTGTTTGGTTCTGTTTTAATATTTCAGAGTACATGCAAGTTATTGTAACTTTATAGATAATGATCAGATATGTAACCTGATTGATATTGTTTTGATAATGTAATGTGCCTAATACCATTGGCAAAGTGCAGACGAACTATCGGTCGGCAAAAGGAAGCACCGTCCTACTGTTGGTCGGGAAAGGTTCATGCTAGGCCCAACGGGCTGTTGGTCGGCAAAGATAATACCATCAGATTGTTGGTCGGGAAAGGTTCATGGCAGGGCCAACGGAAAGTTCGTTGGCAAAAATATTGTCGTCGATCAATCGGTCGGGAAAGGTATGGAAGAGAAAATCGGTCGGGAAAGGTTTGTGGCAGGGCCAACAGAAAGTCGGTCGGTAATGTTTCATAAAGCCGTCCAACAGTCTGTCAGGAAAAATATGTTGGTCGGGAAAAGTCTTTCCCGTCTGGACTTTCCCCAACAGACTGTGTTGGTCGGCAATAGTCTTCCCCAACCGATTGTTTGTCAGCGAAAGCTGTTTTCCCGACCAATCTGTGTGTTGGGGAAGTAGTGTTGTGGTGTAGCTGATAAGCTTCTATGTATAAGCTTTTCCCTAGTAGTGTATATCTTGCCACAGCTGCAATACTTCTATCCACTAGATTAATTTGTTAGAATAGACTCGAGAAAGAATTTTAGGGTTAGGTTTTAGCCGAACGCATCTCAGACCGACCGAATAGGAATTTTCGCTCCCACCAATTTGGCCCTAGGGCTGCAAACGGGTTGAGCTCGAGCGAGTTGGATTTGGCTCAACTCAACTCATAAAAAATTCAAGCGAGCTCAAATTGAGTGAAGCTCATGATCGAGCTGCAGAACATGACTCATGCTCAACTTGTAACGATCTCAGGACGATCTCGAGCTAGTTTCGAGCTAAATGAGATGGTAAAAATTATAAATCTATGGATGAAAAACAAAAAGATTAAGGCGAATATGCTGGGAACCTTTGCCAAATATATAGGATACTTAACAGATAGTCGACCATGTGCCATAATTAGGCCTAAATCTTCTCTGCACTTAATTAAGTTTCCATGTTCATTGGTAAATAAAATGGAGAAAAATTATGAACAACATATATGGTAATAAATTATCTTATTTTCATTTAATATATGGCATGATCATTTAACATAATGATATTATGTTGAGCTATCGAGCTAAAATTGAGCGAGCCGACATTGCCTCAAGATCGGCTCGTTTCTCGGTCAATCTACATAAAGTGTTCAAACTCAGCTCTTTTCTTTTCGAGTCGATCTCGAGTCGAGTCAAAAAACGAGTCGATCTCGAGCGGCTCACGAGCCTCGAGCTTTTCTTGCAGCTCTATTTGGCCCTGGCCATTGCACAAGTACAACTCGGTTCCACCGAAACGTACTAATCGGTGAGACCGAAAGTAAAGTTTCAGTTAAACCCTAGCATCTCGGAAACAGCAGAAACAGAAAAATGAATCAGTGGCACCGTGAAATGAATCAGAAACAGTTCGAACCAGAGAAACACCTGCGCTAGCAAAAGAAACGCACATTGAGCGGCCCACTTAGCCCGCAAACGGAGAGCCCTGTGCGAAAGCGCAACAACTTGACACAGAATGCGTCACATAGGACCTCCCGCGTTGGAGATGCCCTAACCACGAACCCAATCTTCTTCGACATATCTCGGCGATGGCCTATGGGTTCGCTTGCCGGGCCGGCCCTCTTCCTTGGCTGGGCTGGTAGACCGTTGCTAGCTCCCACGCTAGTTTGGTCCAAAAACAGCGAAATCACTAATTAAGGAGTACTTATGTCAAAGATCACTCCCACCTTCTCAGGTTACGATAAGTGCATGCGCACCACTTGTCGCAGCCTGAGAGTTTTCACTTTTTACGTACATCTGTTTATTCAAAACGTTTTATCTTTTAAACCGTGCGTCCAAATCTCGAACCGTCTTCATCATTGGATTCCTCTTGTCGAGATCTTCAAAACTAGATTCCATGTTGATAGGTTTTGACGAACTTTTTTTAACGAAAAAAACGGTCAAAAAATGGACGGAAAAATGAACCGGAAGCACGTTTTTTCCCCTTTTCGAAAGAGGCACGGCCGTGCCTCTCGCGGAAGAAAAATAATTAAAAAACACGTTTTTACCGTTTCCGAGATGCATGCGAAGCACAACCGTACTTCTCGCGGAAGCAAAACCGTGCTTCTCACGGAAGGAAAAAAACAGAAAACATGTTTTTTTTTCCTGTTTTCAAGAGACAACCTTTTGCAAAAGTAAAAATGTGCCTCTCGCGGAAGGAAAAACAGAAAACACATTTTTTTTGTCGTTTCCGAAAGACATGGCCATGCCTCTCATAAAAGCAAAACCGTGCATCTCGCGAAAGAAAAAGACTTGTTTTTTCTTGAATTTTTTTATCTCCAAAAGCGAAGGAAGACCATGAAAAACTAAAAAATCCGAAAAAAACTCAAGAAAAAAACCATTCAAAAAGCCAAAAAATACGAGCGGTAAAATAAAAAGAAACAAAATCCAGAGCGCGACACGCGGTGACGACTGAGAGCGCGCCACTCGGCCGACCCTCAAGTGATCTTTGGGATGCTTTCAAAAAAGAGTGGCTCACCCTCAAGTGATCTTTGGGATGCTTTTAAAAAAGCGCTCGCCAACTAGGTGCTCTCGAAAAACAGAAGTCCATGCATGCATCCGTTTGACCATAAAATTTTCTTGGAGAACCGCTTTGCCCAAAAATTAGACCGGCACGTACAAGAGCTACTCTACATGCATGAGTTGGTTTCGGAACGAGACGTCAGACCGACGCGTACAAGAGCTGCACTTCGACTCGGACACAACAGAATCGCTTGTCCTCCTTAGATTCTTTCTATCTATATAAGCACTGCGTTATCCCAGAACAGGTACGCCCATAACCAATATATCGAATCAATGGTCGACATCGAGAACCCGCCTGCCCCCAGCGCAGCGACGGCGGAGCCCAGCCGGCACGGCTTCTGGGCATGGAAGGAGAGGTTCGTCATCACCTACTTCACCTACAACCCTCCCGACTTCGGAGACGACGAGGTCGCGGCCGTGGACGCCGACGAGTGCAGCAGGTGCGGCTTTCTCTGTGTGGGGTCTCTGGCCGGGTTCCTCGTCTTTCTCGGCTCCCTGCTTCTCCTGCTCTTCTTCCATCAGCCGTCCCAATCCGCCATTGGATCGGTGGTCTACGTGGCCACGCGCGTCCTCGCCATGGCGGGCATGCTTGTCGGGTTTTGCTCCGCCTGCCTCTTTCTTGACCTTTGCGACAGGATGGATAAGGGTGATAAACATGCAGAGGTGATTATAGACAGGATGATGTAGAATTTTTTTTGTTGAATATAGGTTCCCTAGTAAAATACCAGTTCATATTCCAGACGTACGTGATTGCTGTGAGGGACAGAGAGAGAGAGGCAGAGGTCATTAGACTTGTTATTAATGTAAATTCAAATTGTGCCATGTATTCATCCATATATGTGTTTCTGAGTTACATAGTTTTACTAAACAGATTACAGATGTATACACCTGTCTTCTTGGAGTTTGCTGTACATACATGCATGGTCCTTAATTTTATTCCAAATATGCAGAACCGTCCATATACCGCACACGGTTAAAACTCCCTATCACAAACACAGTTTCGAACTGCGGCCTTGTTGCAATGGTTTGCAAATAAGACTGGTGCGTCACGCACACTACGAGATAACCATGTGAAATTAGTCCGCATGCCGCACACCATCCGTCCGAAACAAATGTGTGCGATGGGCCCAGCAATCACAAATGATCGGTATAATAACTAAACCTGTGAGATCTGCCATACATCCCACGTGATTAACAAGAAAGAAACATTTGCTTCGGACATCGTATTCGTATCACATACGATTTTCCTGTAACAATCGTGTGGGATGGGGTCCCCCGTCGCACACAATTTGATGGGTGGAAACGTTTGTGTCTCAGCCCATATCACAAATGATTGTACAAGCACAATCGTGTGGGATGGGTTCCTCAGTTGCACATGCTTTGATGGGCGAAAAACTTTTGTGTCTCGGCCCCATACCACGAATGATTGTAGAAGAAAAATCGTGTGGGATGGGCTCCTCCATCAATTTCGTGCTCGAGCGAGAGGTCCGCGACCTCGATGTCGTCCGTGGTCTGCCGGAGCGAGAGGCAGACATGGGCGACGTAGAGCGGCAGCACGAAGGAGGAGAGCACAAAGTTGATCTTGCTAACGAAGCTAGGAGGCGATGTGGATAAGGAATGGAGGCGTGAATGGAGTCAATTTACCCCCTCCCCTCCCTTTTATAGGTCAATAAAAAGATCAAGGGTTACCCCCATGTCACAGTAAAACCACCGGTTACTGACACTGAGAATCTGGAGCACGATCCCTTTATTGAAGGGATGTGCCAATGAAAACCGTCTTGGGCTACGATATGTCCAGCATTAACTGGCCGCCCGCGGTGACTCTTCGGTCCTCGGCCAAAAAAGACTGCCAGAGTTTGACCCGGTTAGGCCTCACACAAAAAGCTCGTGTAGTTGCCTCCCTCCATGCCTTGCCGGGGGAAGGGCTCTCCTTGTACTTGTGCTCCCACATTCCCAACAAAATCAAGCAGGAGTGGGGTATTACACCTAAAAGGTGGCCCGAACCTGGGTAAACGACCGTGGTGCTCTCTGCTCATCCCGCTCTTTGCGTCTAGTGCTCTCCCCTCGCCGAATCACAAAGGGCCATGTTGACCCCATAGACCGGCGTTCCACACCGACACCAATCATACATTGAGTGGTTGATCCTAATGATGAGCAAGTGATTCTATTGACAAGTGGCTAGTGAGACGATGTTGCTCCTGCCTCCAGTGATGATTGGTGATGTCCCTGCTAGAGTTTGCTTACCACCCAACGAGGTAAGAAGGGACGGCTGCAGGCGCATTAGGGTTTATAGGTCATGAAACATCCATCTATTAGAGGAAAACGACTGGATTGAGCCTAATCAGAGCACTAAACAAACCGCATGACTGGACGCCGTCCGAGTTGGATGCAATTAGCAATAGAGTCCACCCCTGACGTCCTTCCTATTTTCACAATTTCCATGGGCCCTTTACCAGTTTCAAAATTACAGAACTATCATTTACACTATGGGCACTGATAGGCGCCGGTGCGCCGGCCCAA
Organism: Triticum aestivum; assembly: GCF_018294505.1. Lineage (NCBI taxonomy): Eukaryota > Viridiplantae > Streptophyta > Magnoliopsida > Poales > Poaceae > Triticum > Triticum aestivum. The sequence goes on from NC_057807.1 coordinate 511,659,391, forward strand.
ATTTGGGCCGGTCGCACGGCAGCCGCACGATTAGCGCGTCATCGACCGTCTGTTTTGCCAGCTGGCCCACGCCCTTCGTTGACTTCGTCTTCCACCACCGCGATCCCTCTCTGCGAGTAGTTTCCCGCCCCGCCGACCGCCCCGCTGGCTGCAGACCTCGAAGCAGGTCGCGCCTCGCACGACCCCTCCCCCTACAGCGCAGTTAGGCGCCTTCCCCTCACCGCCGGTCATCGCCCGGCTCCAATGGGACGCCTTCGCTCCTTCCCCCCAGCGTCCGCCGTCGACAATGGGGAGGACGTCGTGGTTCGCATCCAAAACAACGGTTGTAGCAAAAAAAATGTGCTGCTTCCAGCAAACTTGAAAACGCTGGTATCAAAAATTGGAAAAATGGACTTTGTTGAAAGAAAAAAAATCAAAGATGCCGGTTGTAGCAAAAAATGAAGCTCATTCCAGCAATTCAAAAGGCATGTGGTAGCAAAAATGCAAAATTTTGGCGGTGTACCAACAAAACTTCCAGCAAAAAAGTATTACGATGGTAGCAAAAAGAGCAAATTGGGCATGATTCCAACAAAATCAAAAAATGATGGTAGCAAAAAAAATGTTGATGGTTCCAGCAAATACATATTACGGTGGTAGCAAAAAACTGAAAATTGGACGATGATGGTTCCATCAAATCAAAACGCCTGTAGTAGCACAATTAGGCGCTGGTTCGAACATCTAGTTGCCATGGTTGTAGCACTTGTCGGGGCACGGCCATCCACCCCGTTGCCTGCCCGTGGTCGTGGTCACCCACCCATCGCAGCTCCTCTGTCCACCGGTTGCAGCTCCCGGCCAGGCCGGTTGCAGCTGTTCCCGTCCACCAGATGCAAATCCCCGGCGTGCTTCCTCCTCCGTCCAGCGCCAACCCGTGGTCCATCACACGGGGGCGTCGGGGAGCAGGAAGGGGAGGGCCGACGAGCAGAGGTGAAGAGAGATGAAGAGAGGAGCAGGGGATGCCTCGCCGGTGGGGGCCTTGCCGGAGAAACCGCGGCGCTGGCCGAAGCCAGGCGCATGGAGAGAAATGAGTGGGGATGGATATGTGCGAGAGATGCTGAGAAGAGAGGCGAGCAGGGGATGGAAGGATAAGACACGCGTGGCTGAGATATAAAAGGACGGATGTGTGCAGGCCATGTGGCCGCGTGGCACGTACGTGGTGGCGCGTGGTCGCTCGCGACCGGCCGAGCGTTCGGCCGGTGCGCAGCCAAACGTTTCCCTTACACTATTAATAAAAAAATCGGTAGTAAATAGCTATCCACAGTAAAATGTACACTTAAAAATTGTTAGAGAAATATGGCTACGGAGGTGGAATAACGAAACAAGGAAATGGCTTGCATTACAAGGGCATGAACTCCTCATCGATCACCTTGTAGTGCTTCTTGGCGTCGTACTGCTGCACGATGAGCACGGAGGCGGTGGTTGAGAAGTCCGACGAGGCTAGGATGTCGCCGACGAGCCCGAGCTCCAGGCACTCTGCCCACTCCTCCAACCCCTCGGTGAGCACCGAGTTGCGGTCCCTTCCCTTCCCCACCACGAAAAGCCGGTAGTCCCCCTGCATCCCCCGCAGCACCGCCACCAGCTCCGCCCCGTCCGCCACGTGCTTCTCGAGGTACCCGACGGACTTGTTGCCGGCGACGTGCTTCCGGTAGAACTCGGCGAAGAACTTGTCGTCCGCCTGCGCCTGCAGCTCCTCCTGCCCCGTTGTCGTCGCCGCCATAGGCATATGCCGCTTGCTCTTGGACTCGAAGAGACTCGTCCGCGCCTTAGCCCGCGCCTGCGCCATCGCGTTCTGCACCACCCGTAGCGCCGTCAGCCGCACCAAAGCCTGTTGCTTGCACATGAACGACGCCAGCGTCAGTGCCTCCCGGTCGTCCGCGCCGCCGATGAATACCACCACAACCGACGCCTGCGCCGTGCTATCTGGACGCTGCTGCTTGCCGAGGCCGCGGTCCACGATGATCCCCACCGAGCATGGCGCTAGCTGTAGCACCTTCTGGTTCACCAGCCGAAACCCGAAGTGGCCGCCGTCCATGGTGCCGTCCAGGCACTGTGTCTTGTGGAACGGCACTAGGATCAGCGCTGCCATGGCGTCCTCGGCGCAGATGCACAGGTCACTGTGCATGTCCGGGAACGACGACAGCGCCAGCAGCCGGCGCACCTTCACCTTGCCGCCGCACTCCGCCTGGTACGCGTCTAGCGCCTCGCCGATCAGCTTCCGCATCTCCGACACCTCCTCGTCCACCACTGTCACGCCGTCCAACCCACCGCTTTTCACGGTCGAAGACGCCGTCTGGTCCGTCAGCTGCACCATGTCCACGGCGTAGCACGCAATCTCGCCGTTGCCGGCGCCCCACCGGAGCGACTCCATGAGGAACGCGAGGGTCGGCACTTCCTGCGGGCCACGGAGGCCGGCGACGAGGCGCAGCTCTGTGGACGGGTCGTGGTGCTGGAGGCCCATGAGGCGCCACTGCACGCTCCGGCGTGCCCAGGAGGCGATCCCCATTCCCACCATGGGCGTGACGGCGACGTTGAGCGCCACCATGAAGATGATGGCCATGAAGGACTTGTCGGTGAATATGATGCCGGCCTCAAAGGCGGCGAGCGCGCAGTAGATGTGGAAGTAGCCCTTGACGTTGAGCAGCATGCCGAGCGCGAGCGCCTCGAGACAGCCGAGGCCCCGGAGCAGCCGACGAGCTTGCCAAGCGTGCCCATGGAGGTTGCCAAGAAGATCTTCCACCAGGGGAATGTCAGAGTCGCTCGATCTCTCTCAACTCGCCAAACACACAGAGAGGAGAGACCGGAGGTTTTGCGTCACGTTCAACCTTGTGACTTTTCTGTTTCTTGATCTCATCTACTTATTCTGTTACAGATAAGAAGGAGTAGCCCGGTCCTAGCGCCACGATCCCTAAACCTCACGCCATCCCACGAGTGGATATCGTGGCTGACCACCCCGATCGATCTGGCAATGATCGTGCCCAGATCGCCTACATGCGCGGCTCGCACAAACGGCTCGCGAGCTCCTGCGCCTAGCTACGTTATTTTTCTGACGAAAGCAAAGCTAACTGAATAACAGACTACAACGACTAGATTAGCTAACAAATCTCCCCTCTAATCTTGTCGCTGCCTAATTATTTCTGTCATGCCAATCCTCCCCCTAAGCTCCAGAAACTTGAGTCATCCAAGCGCTTTGGTGAGGACGTCGGCGAGCTGATCGTTGGTGCAGATGTAGTCGATGTCGATACGCCCTTCTTCCACACACTCACGAATAAAGTGGTATCGTAGCTCAATGTGCTTGCTTCGGTCATGGAAGACGGGGTTCTTGGAGAGAGAGATCGCTGACTTGTTGTCGACCAGAAGTCGCGGTGGCCGGACGTCGGTACTCAGCATCTCTCCGATTAGCCGGGTCAGCCAAATCCCTTGGCAGGCAGCGGTGGTGGCAGCCACGTACTCAGCTTCACATGAGGAAAGCGTCACCACCCTCTGCTTCTGCGACTGCCAACTTACTGGGCTGCCGCCGAGGTAGAAGAGCACTCCCGTTGTGCTCCGCCTGTCGTCGATGTCGCCGGCGTGATCTGCATCACTGTACCCCAGCAGCTCCGGCGTGCCCTCGCCCCGGACGTAGGCACAGCCATAGTCCAGCGTGCCTGCTACATACCTTAGCAGGCGCTTCACAGCCGCGTAGTGATCTGACGCCGGTGCCTCCATGAACCGGCTCAGGTAGCCGACGGCGAAGGAGATGTCCGGTCTCGTGTGCACGAGATAGCGCAGCCCTCCGATAATGCTGCGGTACTCCGAGCTGTCCACCGGCCTCTCCTTGCTGTCTCTGCTCAATTTCAGTCGAGCTTCCAGCGGCACGTTACCAGGGTTGCACTCCTCGAGCCCGGCGCGCTCTAGCAGCTTCTTCGCGTAGGCTGCTTGACAGAGCGTAATCCGGTCGCGCTCCTGGCGCACCTCGATGCCCAGGTAGTAACTGAGCTCACCAAGGTCGCTCATGCGGAAGAGCGCGGTCATCTGTCGCTTGAACGCGTCGATCTCCGTCTTGTCCGCGCCTGTGATGACAAGATCGTCGACGTACACACCAATGAGCAGGAGCTTGTCGCCCTCCCCGCGTCGGTAGACCGCATGCTCCGAGGGACAACGCTCAAAACCCAGAGAGCGCAGAATCTCGTCGAGTTTGGCATTCCAGGCTCTTGGGGCTTGGCGTAGTCCATACAGCGCCTTGCGCAGGCGCAACACCTTCCCTTCTTTGCCGGGGGCTAGGTACCCGGGCGGCTGGAGGACGTAGACCTCTTCCTGCAAGTCCCCGTTCAAGAAAGCGGACTTGACGTCCATGTGATGAATTGGCCACGCGTGGTGCGCGGCGAGCGCGACCAGTACACGTACTGAGTCCATGCGCGCCACCGGAGCGAACACGTCCTCGAAGTCCACTCCTTGGACTTGGACGTATCCTTTTGCCACCAGCCGCGCCTTGCGCTTCACCACCGCACCGTGGGCGTCCTTCTTGAGCTTGTAGACCCACTTGAGGCCTATGGGTCGGTGCCCGGGCGGGAGCTCGCACAGCTCCCATGTGTCATTGTCGACGATGCTCTGTATCTCCTCGTTCATGGCGTTCCTCCATCCTCCCTCTTTCTGCGCCTCATTGAAAGAGCTTGGCTCCTCCCTGCGAAGAGACACAGGTAGCTATACTGGCTATTGTCACTTGTTCCTTCCTCTGTGGTGTCCCACAGGTTCTCCAAGGTCCGGTAGCGTCGCGGCGCCTCCTTGTCAGGTGGTGGCACCGATGCCCCTGGTGGTGGAGAGACAAACTCCATGCCAGAGTGGTCCGGGCTTGGTGTAGCGCAGATCGGCGTCGTGGGCCGCGGCGGGGGCGCACTGGTGCGTGACGATGACGGCGTTGTTGGTGAGCGTGGCGCCTCAGGAGATGATGCACCGGATGGGGTGCTGCCGACCATCTTGTTGGGCACTGGTTCGAGCTCGACGGAGAACGTGTCCCACTGTGACTCCTCGCTCGTTGCCGCGACCTGGGTCCAGTCCCACGCGGCCTGCTCGTCGAACACGACATCCCTCGAGACCAGGACGCGATTCGACGGCGGGTGGAAGACGCGATAAGCCGCCGATCCCGGCTCGTAGCCGATGAAGACCATGGGTGTGCTCCTGTCTTCAAGTTTCGACAGGTTTGGGCGTGTCACCTTGACGCGCGCGACGCTCCCGAACACGCGCAGGTGCTCGACGTTTGGGCGCCGCCCGCACCAGGCCTCGTGCGGGGTCGACCCCACCACACTCTTCGTTGTTGACCTGTTCAAGAGGTAGACCGCCGTCGTTACGGCCTCGCCCCAGAACCGTGCCGGCACGCCCTTTGCCTTCAGCAGGCTGCGCGCCATGCCCACGATGGTCTGGTTCCGGCGCTCGACCACGCCGTTCTGCTGAGGCGTGTAGGACGCCGTGAGCTGGCGCTGGACTCCCTGGTCGGCGTAGTACTCACCGAGGCTGGAGGAGGTGAATTCCCCGCCGCGGTCCGTGCGCAGCGCCTTGAGCTGCCGGCCGGACTCGAGCTCCGCCATGGCCTGGAACCGTTTCAGTGCTGGCTGTGCCTCGTCCTTGGTCGCGAGCAGGTACAACCACATGTGCCTACTCTTGTCATCTACCAGCAATAGGAAGTATCACTTCCCTCCTGGCGTTGGAGGGGAGATCGGCCCACAGAGGTCCGCATGCACCAGCTCAAGGACCTCGCCGGCTCTACGGAGAGCCGCCTGAGGGAAGGGTGCCCGGCGCTGCTTGCCGGCGAGGCACGCCTCACAGACACGATCCGCCTCGTCGAACAGCGGGAGGCCGCGCACCAGATCATTCCGGGCAAGTTGGCGTAGAGCCCGGAAATTCACGTGGCCGTAGCGCGCATGCCAGCGCCACGCATCCTCTCCGGCGTGTGCCGCGAAGCATACTGGCCTGGCCGGAGTGAGCTACAGCACGTACAGCCTCCCCTTGTTCCGATGCACCCGCGCGAGGAGACGCCCACCCGGATCACGGAGTTGGAGCACGCCGAAGCTTATGTGGGTCTCGTAAGCGAGCTCGTCCAACTGTCCGATGCTGACGATGTTGCTGCAGAGCTTTGGGATGTAATACACATCTGACAGTACCAAGTGCTCACCGTTGCGGCATTGGAAGAGGATCGTCCCTCTCCCCTCGATCTGGACCGCCGAGCCGTCCCCAAGTTTCACAGCGCCGCGGACGCCGGTGTCCAGCGCCGAGAAGATCTCTCGCCGGCCCGACATGTGGTTGCTCGCACCCGTGTCGAGGTACCAGGCGAGGTCGCAGGACTGGCCGTCTGCCGCTGCGCGCGCCTGGGAGTGCTCTTCGTTGAGCAGTACGTGCTCTGGCGTGGGTTCGGCCGTGGTGCTCACGTCCGCCGTCGCGAGCAGGAGCGAGCTCTCCTCAGCCCCACCTTGCGCCAGGTGAGCCTCCCCCTTTCGTTCCCGCCGGGGCTCGGTGCAATCACGGGAGAAGTGGCCATTTTTATTGCAATTGTAACACTTCACCTTAGACATGTCGCGCCCGCCGTTGCCGGTGTTGTCGCGGCCGCTGCCGCCGCCTTGGCCTTGAGCGTCGTTGCCGCGCCTCTGGTTCTGCGGCTTGCCACGGCGGCGATTGTCGCCGCCCCCGTTGCCGTTCCCGTTGCCGGCGCCGTTCGAGCCGGACCCCTGGCCCTGCTCGCGCTCCCGGCGCCGCGCGTCCCACTGCTGCTCCGTCATGAGCAGCTGGCAGCCTCCGCTGGCCTGAGCCGCCCCGCCACCACAGCGCTCCTCTGTGGTGCGCAGTCGACCGATCAGCTCCTCGATCGAGATTGTGGTCAGGTCAAGGAGCGTCTCGATCGCTACTGCGATCTGGGCGTAGCGGGCAGGGACGACACGAAGGATCTTCTGGATCACGCGCACCTCGTCGACGTTGTCCCCCAGCGTACGCAACTGGTTGACTAGGGAGGTGATCCGCATGCCGAAGGAGTCGAGAGTCTCGCCGTCGCGGAAGGTGATCTGCTCGAACTCCGCGCGCAGTCGTTGCGCGGTCGCCTCGCGCACCCGGTGCACCCCCATGCGCATGACCTTGATGGTCTCCCAGGCCTCCTTCGCCGTCTCCTTGACGACGAGGACGCCGAGCATCTCCGGGGGAACGGCTCGGAACAGAACGCCGAGCGCCGTCTTGTCGTCGCGCACGTGTTGTGCGTTGCCTTGGATCGCGTCCCAGAGCCCCCAAGACTCCAGGTGCACCTTCATCACGAGGGACCACTCGATGTAGTTCGTGGACGTTAGCGTCGGGAACGTGGTGCCCGCACCGGGCACGAGCGGCGCGCGCTCTGTGGCCGCCGCCTGGTGGATCACCACCTGTCGCTCCCTCCGTGCGCGGCTCCGTCCACGGCTGCGCCCCCGTGGTGGAGTGCGCGAGCGGCTCCCATCCCCGCCGTCGTTGCGGGGTGCCGCCGCCGTCTGGCTCGGCTGACCTCCGGTGTCAGCCATGGTGTTAGGATCGCCGGAAACAGGCTCTGATACCAATTGTCAGAGTCGCTCGATCTCTCTCAACTCGCCAAACACACAGAAAGGAGAGACCGGAGGTTTTGCGTCACGTTCAACCTTGTGACTTTTCTGTTTCTTGATCTCATCTACTTATTCTGTTACGGAGAAGAAGGAGTAGCCCGGTCCTAGCGCCACGATCCCTAAACCTCGCGCCATCCCACGAGTGGATATCGTGGCTGACCACCCCGATCGATCTGGCAATGATCGTGCCCAGATCGCCTACATGCGCGGCTCGCACAAACGGCTCGCGAGCTCTTGCGGCTAGCTACGTTATTTTTCTGACGAAAGCAAAGCTAACTGAATAACAGACTACAACGACTAGATTAGCTAACAGGGAAGGGCAGTTGCATGACGTAGGCGCGGAGGCCCTTGTCGGGCTTGAGGCCCGCGACCTCGATGTCGTCGGTGGTCTGCCGGAGCGAGAGGCAGACATGGGCGACGTAGAGCGGCAGCACGAAGGAGGAGAGCACGAGGTTGATCTTGCTGACGAGCAGCCGGGACACCCGGCCGGCACGAGCCTGGTGTCCTGGTGTATGGCTCCCGGGGGGACGGCAGACTGGATGAGGTTCCTCGTGGCCGCCGCGGACCACGTGTTGATCTGCGCCGTCGCTTGCTCCGGGTCTCTTTGGAAGTTGACGACGGACGCATCGGCCTTGTACGTGCTGACGACGGCGTGGACGTAGGCCGGCTTCAGTGGCCGCGTCAGGTCGCTCCACACGCCGCACGCGAACGCCACACTCGGCCCGCCGGACTCCGATCTGTCCCTGAGGGGCCCGTCCCGGAGACGCGCCACGGAGGCCTCTAGCTCGCGGCGGGATCGCGCGCCCGGCACACGGAGGATCTCTTCCAGGGTGTCCCCGCCGGCGCCGGCGGCCAGGAGCGCGAGCACGGCGTAGATGGAGAGCGGCGAGAAGACCAGGTTCTTACCGCTGTTCGCGTCCGAGAGTCGCTTGGTGAGGCGGGCGGCGAGGTCGGCCATGCCGGACTCGTCGCCGGGCTGCTGCGCCTCCATCGATGGGCAGAGATCAGAGATCATGATTCAGTTGTATATATATACTAGCAAAAAGGGCCCGTGCATTGCAACGGGAGAAAAATATCGCAAAACACAAATATTTCATTATTTTAAAATAATTAAACAATTTGAATTTTTAATCTTTTTAGTAGAACTGAAATATGTTTTGAAAATGAACATTTTTTACACATGTTTTTCTGAACGAGAATTTTTAAATATATTTTTAATTAAAACATTTTTGGGGATTCTGAGATCTTTTTTTAAACGTATATATATTTAAAAGCATGATTTTTTTGAAAACAAGAAAAGGTACGCGATTTAAAAAAAACACACTCGATGCCCATACTATGTAGTATAAAGTTGAGAAAGTCGTAGGGATGTCCTTGGATGGCGCCTCCTTCAGCTTAGCACTGTCATCGGCTGGAAGAGGAATGTTGTATTTGTTTCTAGCCGGATATACAGACGATGGAATTGTTGTATACTATTTGAGGGTTTAATAACTAATTCAAAAGTTTTTTTTAGAATTTTCAAAAGATTTTGTTGGACGAAAGAGTAATGGTGCATTAAATTGTGATTGTTTATATACAATTTTTGTTAATATTCTAAAGCAAAGAGGTAATGTTGGTTATTTGATTTGCAAGATTATATTTTGTTCCTTTTCTTTTGCATTATTTGAACTTGGCAACATCACCATAAAAAAGCAACCTTTTCTGTGTTCCCCATCACAGGTAAATTTCAATTGGATTGTCTAGAAAAAAGGTAAACTTCAAGATGCATTGTGGTCACTCTTCATCCAACCCTCTCTCTCCTCCTTATCTCACCAACGATGTCGGTAACATCCAGAGTCAGGGAATATCTTAATTGTCAAGTCCCGGTGAGCTCTAAATATCTTCTTCCGTAAGAACTATTTATTCAAATATTTTACTCATTTTTAATTATTGTATATCACATGATGTATTCATAAGATGTGGTAGGCATGAAAATTAAACTATAACAGTGACAACGAACAACAGCAACCAATTATTATATTGGTGCTCATTTAGAAGAAAAATAAAATGCAATCGGTGCTGGCACGTATAGCAACATCTAGTAGTAGCTTCTGGTCGATGCAGCCAACTAAAAAAGCAATCCACACGGAGAGCTATCTCCCACTGCGTGCCTTATCCACGTCGCCTCTTCTTCCTGCTCCAGCCACACACACCCACACGACCGTGCTCCAGTCCACAGCGCCGCGTTCCCTTTCTCTTCCCTCCTCTCTACAATCCTCCAAGCTTTCGTCGGCCAGTTGCGGGGCGGCTGCGTATGGGCTCCAGGTGGCCAGGGCTGCGCGCGGCGGCAGGCTGGGGCTGTGGCGGAGGCGCGGCAGCGGTGGCCGGCGACTGCTTGAAGGGGCCGCGTGGATCTGCCGCCGGGGCTTCGGATCGGCGTGGTCGTCTGAGCCCCGAGTTTTCGACGCCGAGGTCAGCGCTCCTTGAGCATTCGCGTACATGCGTCCGCAGCCCGTCGTAGCTAGCTTGTACTGCTCCATGTGCAGACATGAGTTTTATCAGAGCCGGTGAAGCATTTGCGCTTCAAGCTACCTCTGACTCCTTCGTTCACTGTTTAGTGGCTAGGCCATCAATAATCCCAAATCCATTGCCAAATCTAAAAGGCAGGTTTGATGAATCCAACAACCGGCAGCGGCAAAAACCTTCAAGATATTGCTTTATTCATTGGGCAATCTGCAGCAGTATATCTACTTACTTGGCAATGACAAACATATACTGATCGATGATATACACTTGTAGATTAGGGTGAATTGTACTTACCCACGCTTATCTTTTGGTCTGAACAGAGCTTGGCGATCCAGAGGGTGCTGGTCTCCGTCGGTGGACATTCGATGACAAATGAAAAAAACAGAGGCAACTAATTCAGCGAGGCCGCCCACCCAGCAAAACGCACCAAAGAACCAATTCTTTCTTAACCAGAGAAGAAGAAGGTGAGGCCCAATCTCAGCTGCCGTCTGTCCTTACCTGCCTACGTCCGGCGGGCCGATGGGGGGCCGGACCTGAGGCGACATGGCCCTCCCAAGAGAGAAGCAGGCGTCGGCGCTGTGCAGGCCGTCCATGGCGATGGAGACGCCCGGGCAGGAAGGGCTCGATCCGGATGAACCAGCCCACACCGAGCCCGGCCGCCTCAACAGGAGCTCGTCTCTCTGCCTGCCAGTGGCTCACCGAAGCCGCCACTGCCGGCGACCGCCTCCCTCACCTTGTGCCCCTTCTCCTTCGCCTTTCTTCCTCTCTTCCCCGAGGAGCGGGGAGCCGGCGAATCCGTCAGTCAGGAGCTGGGCGGCGCCCTCCATCATCGCCGCCGTTTGGGGAGGGACGCGGTCCTGGTCGATGCGGTGTGGGGCGGGCGATGCTGTTGGGGAACGTAGCAGAAATTCAAAAAATTTCCTACGAATCACCAAGATCTATCTATGGAGAGACCAGCAACGAGTAGAAAGAGAGGAGAGTTTGCATCTACATACCCTTGTAGATCGCTAAGCGGAAGCGTTCAAGTGAACGGGGTTGATGGAGTCGTACTCGTCGTGATTCAGATCACCGATGATCAAGTGCCGAACGGACGGCACCTCCGCGTTCAACACACGTACAGCCCGGTGACGTCTCCCACGCCTTGATCCAGCAAGGAGAGAGGGAGAGGTTGAGGAAGACTCCATCCAACAGCAGCACAACGGCGTGGTGGTGGTGGAGGAGCGTGGCAATCCTGCAAGGCTTCGCCAAGCACCTACGGGAGAGGAGGAGGTGTCACGGGAGGGAGGGAGGTGCCAAGGGCTCAGGTCTGGATGCCCTCCCTCCCCTCCACTATATATAGGGGCAGGGGAGAGGGGGGAGGCGCAGCCTTGTCCCCTCCTCCAAGGAAGGGGTGCGGCTAAGGAGGGGGGAGGAGTCCATCCTCCCCAAGGCACCTCGGAGGTGCCTTCCCCCTTTAGGACTCTCCCCTTTTTCCTTTATCTTGGCGCATGGGCCTCTAGGGGCTGGTGCCCTTGGCCCATGTAGGCCAAGGCGCACCCCCTACAGCCCATGTGGCCCCCGGGGCAGGTGGCCCCACCCGGTGGGCCCCCGGGACCCTTCCGGTGGTCCCGGTACAATACCGATGACCCCGAAACTTGTCCCGATGGCCGAAACAGGACTTCCTATATATAAATCTTTACCTCCGGACCATTCCGGAACTCCTCGTGACGTCCGGGATCTCATCCGGGACTCCGAACAACATTCGGTAACCACATACAAGCTTCCTTTATAACCCTAGCGTCATCGAACCTTAAGTGTGTAGACCCTACGGGTTCGGGAGACATGCAGACATGACCGAGACGTTCTCCGGTCAATAACCAACAGCGGGATCTGGATACCCATGTTGGCTCCCACATGTTCCACGATGATCTCATCGGATGAACCACGATGTCAAGGACTCAATCGATCCCGTATACAATTCCCTTTGTCTAGCGGTATTTTACTTGCCCGAGATTCGATCGTCGGTATACCGATACCTTGTTCAATCTCGTTACCGGCAAGTCACTTTACTCGTTCCGTAACACATCATCCCGTGATCAACTCCTTGGTCACATTGCGCATATGATGATGTCCTACCGAGTGGGCCCAGAGATACCTCTCCGTTTACACGGAGTGACAAATCCCAGTCTCGATCCGCATAAAACAATAGATACTTTCGGAGATACCTGTAGTGCACCTTTATAGTCACCCAGTTACGTTGTGACGTTTGATACACCCAAAGCACTCCTACGGTATCCAGGAGTTACACGATCTCATGGTCAAAGGAAGAGATACTTGACATTGGCAAAGCTCTAGCAAACGAACTACACGATCTTTGTGCTAGTCTTAGGATTGGGTCTTGTCCATCACATCATTCTCCTAATGATGTGATCCCGTTATCAACGACATCCAATGTCCATAGCCAGGAAACCATGACTATCTGTTGATCACAACGAGCTAGTCAACTAGAGGCTCACTAGGGACATATTGTGGTCTATGTATTCACACGTGTATTACGATTTCCGGATAATACAGTTATAGCATGAATAAAAGACAATTATCATGAACAAGGAAATATAATAATAATACTTTTATTATTGCCTCTAGGGCATATTTCCAACAGTCTCCCACTTGCACTAGAGTCAATAATCTAGTTCACATCGCCATGTGATTAACACTCACAGGTCACATCGCCATGTGACTAATACCCAAGAGTTTACTAGAGTCAGTAGTCTAGTTCACATCACTATGTGATTAACACTCAATGAGTTTTATGTTTGATCATGTTGCTTGTGAGAGAGGTTTTAGTCAACGGGTCTGAACCTTTCAGATCCGTGTGTGCTTTACAAATCTCTATGTCATCTCCTAGATGCAGCTACCACGCTCTATTTGGAGCTATTCCAAATAACTGTTCTACTTGGAGCTATTCTAAATTATTGCTCCATTATATGTATCCGGTATCTCTACTCAGAGCTATCCGGATAGGTGTTAAGCTTGCATCGACGTAACCTTTACGACGAACTCTTTTACCACCTCCATAATCGAGAAAATTCCTTAGTCCACTAGTTACTAAGGATAACTTTGACCGCTGTCCTATGATCCATTCTTGGATCACTCTTGTACCCCTTGACTGACTCATGGCAAGGCACACTTCAGGTGCGGTACACAGCATAGCATACTGAAGAGCCTACGTCTTAAGCATAGGGGACGACCTTCGTCCTTTCTCTCTATTCTGCCGTGGTCGAGCTTTAAGTCTTAACTTCGTACCTTACAACTCAGGCAAGAACTTCTTCTTTGACTGATCCATCTTGAACACCTTCAAGATCATGTCAAGGTATGTGCTCATTTGAAAGTATTATTAAGCATTTTGATCTATCCTTATAGATCTTGATGCTCAATGTTCAAGTAGCTTAATCCAGGCTTTCCATTGAAAAACACTTTCAAAATAACCCTATATGCTTTCTAGAAATTCTACATCATCTCTGATCATCAATATGTCAACAACATATACTCATCAGAAATTCTATAGTGCTCCCACTCACTTCTTTGGAAATACAAGTTTCTCATAAACTTTGTACAAACCCAAAATCTTTGATCATCATCAAAGCATACATTCCAACTCCGAGATGCTCACTCCAGTCCTTAGAAGGATTGCTGGAGCTTTGCATACTTATTAGCATCTTTCGGGATTGACAAAACCTTCCGGTTGTATCACATACAACCTTTCCTCAATAAAATCGTCGAGGAAACAATGTTTTGACATCCTATCTGCAAGATTTCATAAATAATGCAGTAATCGCTAATATAATTCCAACAGGCTCTTAGCATCGCTACGAGTGAGAAAATCTCATCGTGGTCAACTCCTTGAACTTGTCGGAAAACATCTTAACGACAAGTCGAGCTTTCTTAATGGTGACATTTACCATCATTGTCCGTCTTCCTTTTGAAATCCATCTGTACTCATTAGCCTTACGACCATCGAGCCGTTCTGCCAAAGTCTACACTTTGTTTTCATACATGGATCCTCTCTCGGATTTTATGGCCTCAAGCCATTTATCGGAATCCGGGCCCACCATCGCTTCTCCATAGCTCGTAGGTTCATTGTTGTCTAGCAACATGACTTCCAAGACAGGATTACCTTACCACTCCGAAGTAGTACGTGTCCTTGTCGTCCTACGAGGTTTGGTAGTGACTTGATCCGAAGTTTCATGATCAATATCATAAGCTTCCACTTCAATTGGTGTAGGTGCCACAGGAACAACTTCCTGTGCCCTGCCACACACTAGTTGAAGAGACGGTTCAATAACCTCATCAAGTCTCCACCATCCTCCCACTCAACTCTTTCGAGAGAAACCTTTCCTCGAGAAAGGACCCGATTCTAGAAACAATTCATATTGCTTTCGGATCTGAATTAGGAGGTATACCCAACTGTTTTGGGTGTCCTATGAAGATGTATTTTATCCGCTTTGGGTTCGAGCTTAATCCTGAAACTTTTTCACATAAGCGTCGCAGCCCCAAACCTTTAAGAAACGACAACTTAGGTTTCTCTAAACCATAATTCATACGGTGTCATCTCAACGGAATTACGTGGTGCCCTATTTAAAGTGAATGTGGTTGTCTCTAATGCCTAACCCATGAACGATAGTGGTAATTCGATAAGAGACATCATGGTACGCACCATATCCAATAGGGTGCAACTATGATGTTCGGACACACCATCACACTATGGTGTTCCAGGCGGTATTAATTGTGAAACAATTTCCACAATGTCTTAATTGTGTGCCAAAACTCGTAACTCAGATATTCATCTCTATGATCATATCATAGACATTTTATCCTCTTGTCACAATGATCTTCTACTTCACTCTGAAATTACTTGAACCATTCAATAATTCAGACTTGTGTTTCATCAAGTAAATATTCTCAACATCTACTCGAATCATCTGTGAAGTAAGAACATAACGATATTCACTGCATGCCTCAGCACTCATTGGACTGCACACATCAAAATGTGTTACTTCCAACAAGTTGCTATCTTGTTCCATCTTACTGAAACCGAGGCTTTTCAGTCATCTTGCCCATGTGGTATGATTTGCATATCTCAAGTGATTCAAAATCAAGTGAGTTCAAACGGTCCATTTGCATGGAGTTTCTTCATGCATATACACCAATAGACATGGTTCGCATGTCTCAAACTTTTCAAAAATGAGTGAGTCCAAAGATCCATCAACATGGAGCTTCTTCATGCGTTTTATACCATTATGACTTACATGGCAGTGCCACAAGTAAGTGGTACTATCATTACTATCTTATATCTTTTGGCATGAAAATGTGTATCACTACGATCAAGATTCAATAAACCATTCCTTTAGGTGCAAGAGCACTTATTCAGGTTTAATACTAATCTTGATGGTAGAGGGAGCGTGCGATGTTAGATCACATCAAACTTGGAAACACTTCCAACACATATCGTCAGCTCACCTTTAGCTAGTCTCCGTTTATTCCGTAGCCTTTTATTTCGAGTTACTAACACTTAGCAACCGAACCGGTATCTAATACCCTGGTGCTACTAGGAGTACTAGTAAAGTACACATTAACATAATGTATATCCAATATACTTCTATCGACCTTGCCAGCCTTCTCATCTACCAAGTATCTAGGGTAATCTGCTCCAGTGGCTGTTCCCCTTATTACAGAAGCACTTAGTCTCGGGTTTGGGTTCAACCTTGGGTTTCTTCACTAGAGCAGCAGCTGATTTGCCGTTTCATGAAGTATCCCTTCTTGCCCTTGCCCTTCTTGAAACTAGTGGTTTCACAACCATCAACAATTGATGCTCCTTCTTGATTTCTACTTTCGCGGTGTCAAACATCGCGAATATCTCAAGGATCATCATATCTATCCCTGATATGTTATAGTTCATCACGAAGCTCTAGCAGCTTGGTGGTAATGACTTCGGAGAAACATCACTATCTCATCTGGAAGATCAACTCCCACTTGATTCAAGTGATTGTTGCACTCAGACAATCTGAGCACAAGCTCAACGATTGAGCTTTTCTCCCTTAGTTTGCAGGCTAAGAAAATCGTCGGAGGTCTTATACCTCTTGACGTGGGCACGAGCCTGAAATCCCAATTTCAGCCCTCGAAACATCTCATATGTTCCGCGATGTTTCGAAAACGTCTTTGGTGCCTCTACTTAAACCATTTAACTGAACTATCACGTAGTTATCAAAACGTGTATGTCCGATGTTCGCAACATCCACAAACGACGTTGGGGTTCAGCACACTGAGCGGTGCATTAAGGACATAAGCTTTCTACTGATCGCATAATCGCTACTTTCAACTTTCAACTATATTTTCTCTAGGAACATATCTAAAACAGTAGAACTAAAGCGCGAGCTACGACATAATTTGCAAAAGGTCTTTTGACTATGTTCAGGATAATTAAGTTCATCTTATGAACTCCCACTCAGATAGACATCCCTCTGGTCATCTAAGTGATCACATGATCCGAGTCAACTAGGCCGTGTCCGATCATCACGTGAGACGGACTAGTTAACGTCGGTGAACATCTTCATGTTGATCGTATCTACTATACGACTCATGCTCGACCTTTCGGTCTCCGTGTTCCGAGGCCATGTCTGCACATGCTAGGCTCGTCAAGTTAACCCTAAGTGTTTTCGCTGTGTAAAACTGTCTTACACCCGTTGTATGTGAACGTAAGAATCCATCACACCCGATCATCACGTGGTGCTTAGAAGCGACGAACTGTAGCAAC
Organism: Triticum aestivum; assembly: GCF_018294505.1. Classification (NCBI taxonomy): domain Eukaryota; kingdom Viridiplantae; phylum Streptophyta; class Magnoliopsida; order Poales; family Poaceae; genus Triticum; species Triticum aestivum. The sequence continues at coordinate 511,676,308 of NC_057807.1, forward strand.
GGTGCACAGTTAGGGGAGAACACTTCTTGAAATTTTGTAAGGGATCATCTTATTTACTACCGTCGTCCTAAGTAAACAAGATGCATAAACATGATAAACATCACATGCAATCAAATAGTGACATGATATGGCCAATATCATTTTGCTCCTTTTGATCTTCATCTTCGGGGCTCCATGATCATCATCGTCACCGGCATGACACCATGATCTCCATCATGATCTCCATCGTGTCTTCATGAAGTTGTCACGCCAACGACTACTTCTACTTCTATGACTAACGCGTTTAGCAATAAAGTAAAGTAGTTTACATGGCGTTCTTCAATGACACGCAGGTCATACAAAAAATAAAGACAACTCCTATGGCTCCTGCCGGTTGTCATACTCATCGACATGCAAGTCGTGAATCCTATTACAAGAACATGATCAATCTCATACATCACATATATCATTCATCACATCCTTTTGGCCATATCACATCACATAGCATACCCTGCAAAAACAAGTTAGACGTCCTCTAATTGTTGTTGCATGTTTTACGTGGCTGCTATGGGTTTCTAGCAAGAACGTTTCTTACCTACGCAAGACCACAACGTGATATGCCAATTGCTATTTACCCTTCATAAGGACCCTTTTCATCGAATCCGTTCCGACTAAAGTGGGAGAGACTGGCACCCGCTAGCCACCTTATGCACCAAGTGCATGTCAATCGGTGGAACCTGTCTCACGTAAGAGTACGTGTAAGGTCGGTCCGGGCCGCTTCATCCCACAATACCGTCGAAACAAGATTGGACTAGTAACGGTAAGCATATTGAACAACATCAACGCCCACAACTACTTTGTGTTCTACTCGTGCAAAGAATCTACGCAATAGACCTAGCTCATGATGCCACTGTTGGGGAACGTAGCAGAAATTCAAAAATTTTCCTACGAATCACCAAGATCTATCTATGGAGAGACCAGCAACGAGTAGAAAGGAGAGTGCATCTACATACCCTTGTAGATCGCTAAGCGGAAGCGTTCAAGTGAACGGGGTTGATGGAGTCGTACTCGTCGTGATTCAGATCACCGATGATCAAGTGCCGAACGGACGGCACCTCCGCGTTCAACACACGTACAGCCCGGTGACGTCTCCCACGCCTTGATCCAGCAAGGAGAGAGGGAGAGGTTGAGGAAGACTCCATCCAACAGCAGCACAACGGCGTGGTGGTGGTGGAGGAGCGTGGCAATCCTGCAGGGCTTCGCCAAGCACCTACGGGAGAGGAGGAGGTGTCACGGGAGGGAGGGAGGCGCCAAGGGCTCAGGTATGGATGCCCTCCCTCCCCTCCACTATATATAGGGGCAGGGGAGAGGGGGAGGCGCAGCCTTGCCCCCTACTCCAAGGAAGGGGTGCGGCTAAGGAGGGGGGAGGAGTCCATCCTCCCCAAGGCACCTCGGAGGTGCCTTCCCCCTTTAGGACTCTCCCCTTTTTCCTTTATCTTGGCGCATGGGCCTCTAGGGGCTGGTGCCCTTGGCCCATGTAGGCCAAGGCGCACCCCCTACAGCCCATGTGGCCCCCCGGGGCAGGTGGCCCCACCCGGTGGGCCCCCGGGACCCTTCCGGTGGTCCCGGTACAATACCGATGACCCCGAAACTTGTCCCGATGGCCGAAACAGGACTTCCTATATATAAATCTTTACCTCCGGACCATTCCGGAACTCCTCGTGACGTCCGGGATCTCATCCGGGACTCCGAACAACATTCGGTAACCACATACAAGCTTCCTTTATAACCCTAGCGTCATCGAACCTTAAGTGTGTAGACCCTACGGGTTCGGGAGACATGCAGACATGACCGAGACGTTCTCCGGTCAATAACCAACAGCGGGATCTGGATACCCATGTTGGCTCCCACATGTTCCACGATGATCTCATCGGATGAACCACGATGTCAAGGACTCAATCGATCCCGTATACAATTCCCTTTGTCTAGCGGTATTTTACTTGCCCGAGATTCGATCGTCGGTATACCGATACCTTGTTCAATCTCGTTACCGGCAAGTCACTTTACTCGTTCCGTAACACATCATCCCGTGATCAACTCCTTGGTCACATTGCGCATATGATGATGTCCTACCGAGTGGGCCCAGAGATACCTCTCCGTTTACACGGAGTGACAAATCCCAGTCTCGATCCGCATAAAACAATAGATACTTTCGGAGATACCTGTAGTGCACCTTTATAGTCACCCAGTTACGTTGTGACGTTTGATACACCCAAAGCACTCCTACGGTATCCAGGAGTTACACGATCTCATGGTCAAAGGAAGAGATACTTGACATTGGCAAAGCTCTAGCAAACGAACTACACGATCTTTGTGCTAGTCTTAGGATTGGGTCTTGTCCATCACATCATTCTCCTAATGATGTGATCCCGTTATCAACGACATCCAATGTCCATAGCCAGGAAACCATGACTATCTGTTGATCACAACGAGTTAGTCAACTAGAGGCTCACTAGGGACGTATTGTGGTCTATGTATTCACACGTGTATTACGATTTCCGGATAATACAGTTATAGCATGAATAAAAGACAATTATCATGAACAAGGAAATATAATAATAATACTTTTATTATTGCCTCTAGGGCATATTTCCAACAGATGCGGGGCAGGAGGTGGCGGCGGGATGGAGGTATATGCGATGGGCACCGGCAAACAGAGGCGGGCAGCGGAGGTGCTGCAGGAGCGGCGCTCGAGCGCGAGGTGAGGAGGAGGAGCAGAGGAAGGGGAGGCTGGAGGTGGTCCTCGCTGGCGATGGCGGGACGCAGGCGTGAGCGGGAGGGTGAGAGGAAACGGGACAGCGGCCTGCTGGTGGCTGCCGGCGACGGCGGGTGGCGAGGGGTCGTCGGAGCGGCGTCGTGGACGCCGGCGCCAAGCGGCGGCGAGTGGCCGTCAGTGGAGTCTGGGAATGGATAAGGAATATAAGGACTGACTGCAGACTGCGGGCTGAAGTCCAACTAATGCAGGGGCTCTTTTGCAAAAATGAAACGTTTTTGAGGAACTCACTTGATAAAGGACTGCGGGTTGAATTCAACAAACAATAGTTTTTTTTTTCAAAAACGGCAATGACGGACGACCAGAAACCCAATTTGCTTTATTATTAGGTAAAGATATATATATATATATATTTTATCTTTATTACCTAATAATAAAGAGAATTGGGTTTCGGCCTGTGTGTCGTCGTGCGTGATTTTGCATAAAAGCCCCTCGGTTTATATGAAATTAATCCGCAATCCCTGTTTTAGTAAGTCTGTATATAACGTTACATTTTGCAAAAGAAAACCTGTATTCATTAGATTTGCATCCGCTGTCCTCGTAGTCTTATCCATTTCTCTGGCGATGGCGATGGCGATGGCGACGGCGACGGCGATGGGTTGAGGGCTGCGGGGACGCCGCGGCGAGGAGGGGCAGGTTCTGCGGAGATGGCGCGGCGAGGTGGGGCAGTGGCGGTTGTGCGGCGAGGCGGGGCAGGTGCTGCGGAGACGGCGCGCGGCGAGGCGGGGCAGTGGCGTCGCGGAGGAGGATGGAGGACGCCGGAGCAGAGGACGACAGCCCCTCCATCGCTGCTGTCCGCGCACGCCCGCGTGCTCGCCTCCGTCCGCGCCCGCGCCGGAGCGCTGTTGTCTGCGCGCGCCCGCGTGCTCACCTCCGTCCGCGCCCTTCAGCTCGCCTCTGCCCGCCGCGCCCTTCAGCTCGCCTCCGCCCGCGTCCTGCCGCGTCCCAACCGCGCCGGGAGACCGCCTCTGCCTGCCGCGCTTGCCTTTGCTCACGCCCTGCAGCTCGCCTCCGCCCTCGTCCTGCCGCGGTGAGCGCGAGCCTGCACCTGTGGCCGCGAGCAGGCAAAGCTGTGAGCTGTACGCTTCTGAATCTCTGACGGATTTTTGCTCCCATGTTTGATTTGAATCTCTGACGGAAATCCTGCTCCCATGTCCTTCTCAAACTCCTGCCCCCGTGTCCTTCTCAAACAAAGAAACCGTCCAGACCCGGATTGGAGTTCGCTGCTATAAGTTGAATTGTTCTTGGCCGGAATAGTGAACGAGGCCAGCACCACCAGCGAGCAGTGCACCGTCGCTTGGGGTATGATACAGATCTTCTTACCTTGCTTCTCCTGTTTCCTGCCGTATAATGTTGCAATTCACTTGCTACCATTTGATCTTGCAATTGCCGTAGTTATCATTCTTAATGTAAGAGTTATTGAGTATTAATAGCTGCTCAATCTGTTTTTGATCATGCCGTGAATACTGGTGTGTTTTTATGTGCCCTTGCTAGGAGTCTTAGCAAGTTTTGTAGCCTGATTATTAGGGGTTTCATTGATTGAACTACTGGAGAAATTTGTATGCTAGCTGTTTGCTGATGCCTGACGGTGATTTTTGGTTGTCGCTCTGTTACAATGTAGTAATATATAATTTGGTCGGTTCGTGTTGTTGTGTTACTACCTCTGATCCCTAATTTGAGCAAAACTGCGACGCTTATTTGGGGCTGAGCTGATGCATTTGTGAACTTATCCTGCACTGTTTTATGACAACAATTAGATTGTGCTTTGGATGGTTTTTTGCTTGATAATGATTTGCCAGTTGTAACACCATGCTCAGCCCGAGTTCGCCTTTAAGTACGCCGGAGGAACCAGCGCTGTGTTCGCCGGAATTCTTGGTCCAGCGAAGCATTGTGAGTCCAACGGTGGCTACAACAGAGGTATGTGATGCCTCGACCTCCCTCAAAAACAGCCCTGCTGTTGCCCCTTCCCTCAAGCTTTTGTGTGTTCAGAGATTTATTTAGAGATGGTAACTGAGCAATAGGTTGTTATCTGTATTGTTTGATTTTTTGCATGCACTGTGGCTGGACATGATGTTGGCAAATACACTAGAGATTATGCTGCAATCTAGCATATATCTTCTAGGCCAATTACTGAATAAATCTGACGATGATTGATTCGGCGAAGTGTACTGATTGCTTAGTATAGATTGAAGCAGATTATGCGTTGGTGGGGCTGACAACTGAAGGAACTGCATCCTCATGGTGGCGCCGCGTTCCCTACTTTATTGTCCATGCTTCATAACATTTTTTCAAGAATAAAAATCGTGACATGCATCCATGAGCACTCCTCTTGACTCGATTGTGTGTTGTAGGGACCGAAAGCCTACCAGTAATTGGGGTGGTCTGCCACTCAACATCCTCTCCAGCAACACCACAAAATACATACAGTTCCCTTTGATGTTTACATATATCTTAAATTACAGATGTTTTTCCATATATTTAACTTCCAGATTGTATAATTGATTGTTAGATTAGGTAGTCAGATTTGACAACTATTGGCCATACAGGTATCTGAAAGTAGTACTTGAGCCAGATTTCGTAGTTACATGGTTCTCATTCTACCATGGACCCCAGTTGTCAAGTTTTCCCAATCTTTTTCTTATCGAATTGTTATTTTAATTCTCTCTGATTATTATTTCTGTGACACACGCACACGCACATTAATGCAGAAGATAATACATGTCAATATTCCACAAATCCTATATAATACACTATATAATTAATAATAGAAATCATGTCGAGGCTGGAAAATTTGCTGAACTTGTGGTGTACACTAGAGATCATGGGCTGAGACAATACAATAGAAATCATGTCGAGGCTGGAAAATTTGCGGAACTTGTGGTGCCTGTGTTCCTTCTGACAGTAGTTGTTTTATGGTGCTTGTGAGGCGTCGACGACTGGTGTTACTTCTTTCAAATTACAATATTTTCTGATTACCCAGATGAGTTAATTCAGATGTTACTATCAAATCGATGTGTTCTCAGGTTCAGTATTAATTGGGGAGCTGCTTTTGCCACAGTAGTTCAGAGTTTTCAGATTTGAATTAGCATGCATCAGGGCAATTCCTAATTAACAAACATTTGCTAATTAATTGGGGAGTTGATGGTTAGGATTGAGGAGTCACTGATAATTAGCCTGCTTTTAAGTGGATTGTTGCTGGCATAGTAAGATACATCAATAGGTTTCTTGTTTGTTTGCAAGCACTGATGTGAAACTGCTATCATGACGTCATGTCGAGTTCTTTGGATATTCATGCTTATCTCTTTATTCTAACGATAATGCATCTTTTGTAGCAATCGTAACAAATATATAGTTCGACTTAGTGGTAGGTTCTGCAGTAGTCTTGCCTTGAAGGTTTCGTCATAGTAAAAATTGATGTCTTTATGAAGTAATCTGAGCATGTTGTTGGTTGCAGGTCAACTTTGTTCTCCAATATAGGTGGCGTATGTTTGTGCAAAATGATTATGAAAGGACTTATGGTAACTTTATCTTTTGTCAAGGTTGTTTACTTGGTGGAGCAAACTTCCATTTCCTCTGAACAGGTGAACATGACATGTGTGATGGCTGTCAGCCCTAATGAGCTTTAGACATGTATCTGAGGTTTCGTTGGCTGTAAACAAGTAGGGTCAACGAGCCTTGCACATCCTGGACCATCACATGGACACATGAAACAGGTCGATACCGGCAGCTTTTGGTAACCAGTCTAAGCTCTAGCACCTTGATGCAAGCCAGAATAGCCTCACTGGATCAACATTCTCGGGCATAACAGAATTGTTGAACCAGTTGACACTTGATCTTAACTAATCAGTTAATTAAACCCTGAATCTGAATGAAGGGCTCCTTGATTAATTTGTTCACAAGTAGTCCAATGATTCAGGGGTTTAGACTTTAGTGTTTTTGGATTATTACGGGGCAGCAACCCTGCTTTTGAGCACACCCAAACAAATTGAATCAGGGTCTCTGCTTTTGGTTGTTCAAGTTTGTGGTAAATCATTATGAACAGTTGTGTTTCCGGTGGCACCTAAATACATTGGTAGATCTGCACCGTACTCTGCTCCTATTGATTGATGGTCACAAGTCACAACCCAATTTTAGATCTATTTGATTTGTTTCGTTTAGTGTTGGATGGTGCAAATTAAAGAAAGTGTAATGTCATTCATCAATTTACTAAATCTGGCCTGAATGCGCCGTTGCCTGGATTTCTAAATCTTATCCAATTATCTTGTCATCATTCCCTTAGCTGTTTGACTGGAGCACATTCTCTCGATTCAGGAGATGAATCTAACTGAACCTTCTTAGCTTAGAAACAAAAGTCGTTCTCTCGATGAACCGAGAACTATTGCAGTTAATTTGTCAGCCATTGTGTTCCTTCTTTACTTTAATTCTTGGTATGTGTTGAGTTGGGGGGCTTTTTTACAGTCTGACAACAAGAATCTCAGACAGTCTGAAATTAGTTGTTTTTTGGATTATCAAGTGAGAGAAACATGGTCCTTCAGTTGTTGTACCAATGTATGTTTAGGGTTTAGATTTTCTTCCTGTAAGGTGCGGTTCTTGGGGATAGATTAAATACCAGTCACATTCAATTTGTTGTGAAGTCTACCATTTTAGTTCAAATGCCACCTTACCAAAAACAGAGAACACTTTTGCCACTGGAGTAGGATAACAAACATGAAACCAGTTAATCAGTGTATCATAGATGATTGCTTATTTCTAAAGCACCAGGGCGCTCTCCCTGCAACGGAACTACTTGGGCGTCTCCGACGGCAGCATGCTTGATACTGAGGCTGAAGACTAGCACGGTTGATGAGCTAAAGTGGCGGGTGGAGCTGGACCGCCAGTCCATGGCGCTCGTGTGGAAGGAGCTGGAGGAGGAGCGGATCACGTCGGCAGTGGCGGCCGCCCAGGCCATGGCCATGATCACCAATCTGCAGCAGGAGAAGGTGACGATGTGGACGGAGGCGGCGCAGTATCGATTGGTCATGGAGGAGCAGAGTGCGTATGATTGTGATGAGGCTGACCGTCTGGCTGCTGAGAAGTGCTTTGTTTTGGGCAAGCCAAAATACTTGAAAAAAAGATAAAATACTATTCCCGACCAAACAACTAACTATTTGTAAAAGTTCCCTAAAAATGCTCTAAAAAACTATCTGCAAAACAAACCTAACACAGTAAATATAGTTTAAAAATGTTCACAGTTTTACATATGTTCACACTATTTTTGTTTGACAAAAATATGTTCGCACTTTTTAAAAAAGATTGAAAATTCCCAAAAAAATCCATTTTTACTAAAAATATTTCCATTTAGAAATGTACAACAAAAACAAAATATGTTCAAAAAATGTTATTTTTTGAGATATGTTCGAATTTCATAAAACATAACTATTCTAAAAAAGTGTTCCAATTTTAACGAAAAAGTTAACTTTTATTAAAAGTAAGAAAGTTTCCATGTTTAACCTTATCATCGGCGTTTATTGAAATTGGATATAAAGATGGTCCACAATGGCACATGAAGCAGGTTGTGCTCCTTTTTTCGCCCGGTGCAACGCACAGGCTTTTGTACTAGTATATACTCCCTCCGTCCGGAAATACTTGTCGGAGAAATGCATAAAAATGGATGTATCTAGAACTAAAATGTGTATAGATACATCCATTACTTCGACAAGTATTTCCGGACGGAGGGAGTATAAAGCAAATAGTGTTTCTGGTCGTCCGTCATAGAAATAGCCCTCGAAGTTGGCATAAATTACCCACCGTGCCATCCATAAGTAAAACGATTCGGATTTACTTCAAAATCACCGCCGACTTAGTTCTTACTAGTAAAACGCCCGTGCGTTGCCATGGGCTTTTGAAAAAAAAATGAGGTACTACTCGCTGAGCTAATATTACCGAGAACAATGTCGTCTAAGCTAACTCACATCTTTTTTGTTTCGACAGTCGGCTAACACACATCATATTATCAAACACAATAATCTTAGAGCACATACAGCCGGTCCCCTCAAATCTGCGGACACGCCCGATCGTTGACCAAACAGGAGAGAGAAGGAAAATGGTAACCCGACCCCTTATATCATTCCCGGTCCAGGCTATCCGCAGACTCTCATATTGATACCAAATATGGAGAGTATATGAGGCTCATAGACGCGCATGGTCGATCCGCCACGTAGGATGTGGCCCACCGTGGACTACCTCTTCTTTCTTTTCTTTCTTTCTCTTCATCTCCACCAAGCAGATGCACGTCGCCGGGTATACAAGGGACAAAATGAGGAGTATGGTTGCATGAACGGACAAACAGAGGCTCAAAACGGACAATGACTGGGTGTTTATGTGGACTTTTAGGGTGCGCAGATTTGCGAAATTCGGCTATAGATGCTCCTATTGACGACTCAAAAGTCATGTTTTTTAGTTGGAATGGGTTTTGTTTTATTCATTCATTTCAGCACGATCCAAGACCAAAAACATCACGAATACGATCTGATATGTACCTGGCCCAAGTTTCACATAACTTATTCGCACAATCCTCTTTAGTTAGCCAAAGGGAAGCTCCATTAGTCAAGCATCTCACCCATGCCACCCTGAAACTCTTCTCTTGATTGCATGCACTCCTTTACCTCCTCAATAATAGGCCATAGATTGATCTATCAATTTCCGAGCTTCTTAATTTAGCTGCCATTGTTTTTGAGTCTGCTCCAAGATAAGCTTTGCCACGTCCAATTCACGTGCAAGCTGAGCTGCCCATCGAATACACTGGACGACATTCCATTATGGAAATCTGGTAGAGAGGTGAACATCTACAAGGCTATATAAATCAAAACGAACAAATCAACTATTCATAGATACCAAATTTAAGAAGCTCGCAGAATGCTACTGCTATAAAACTGTATAGTGCTACCCAACTTCAATTTGTTCCCTCCATTCGTTCAAATTGAAAATAAGTAGAAGAAAACGAAAATGAAGAAAAATAAAAAGATTACAAAATACTCCCTCCGTTCCTAAATATAAGTCTTTTTTGATATTTCACTATAGACTACATACAGAGCAAAATGAGCGAACATATACTCTAAAAGGCGTCTATATACATTCGAATCTAGTCTCTATAGTGGAATCTCTAAAAGGACTTATATTTAGAAACAGAGCGAGTACATGTCTCCTGCAGTCAGGAACTTTAGATTTTGAATAAGCTTATGGTTGTACTCATGTTCCAGTACTATATCATGAGCCAAAGTAACTAAACATCCTCCATCACCTGTTGCAAATCTCAGAACCTCCAATCCTTGATGCACTAAACTGACTTTCACCACAACCAGTTCTTTCCCTCATCCCCGCTCGAATGAAAAGGAGACCGAAAAGAAAGCGATATAAGTACATCAAGCAATCAGATGAGGGCTATTGACAATCCATAAATCCCATGAGTCCTGCTGGTGGTATACATGAATAACCAAATGCCATTTATTTCTCAAAAAAAAACCAAATGCCATTTACACTTCTCCTGAAGGTGGGCAAATAGAATGTTTAACCAAAGCACATCTTACAACCACATATTAGAGGTTCAATATCTTTCAGGCCAATTGCAAAAAATGATGAACACTCTGACTACACTAAGAGAATGGATGCGACGCAAGGTTGTCAGAATCGCGATTCTGTTATACGATTCTACGACTTTACGATCCAAACTAACCCCTATGATTCTACGATTTTGCTTCATAGAATCTACGTTTCTACGATCTTGATAGTGAAGATTCTAGGATTTACGATCCTACCATTGGAGCTCCGATCCGATTCAAAATCACGATTCTAACAACCTTGATGCGACGTGATGTGAAACATATACTGACATTGCATCATGTAAAGGGTTAGTGGTGGTACTGATTATTTGTTGTTATTAGCAAATCCTTTTAGAGACGTAGAATGCCCGTGCGTTGCCACATGCATTTTAAAAGTCTTCCTAGTTCATCATGATCATGTTCTACGGGACAAAAATTCCGATGTTTATGGATATATGATATTCCTCATTGCAATTATTATCACTAAATTTCTCGATCCACCAAACTGTACAAAAGTAAATGAATCTGAGTTGAGTGGAATAAGGATCGATCAAATGAATGAACAAACAAATCGCGCACATGTCGTTCATTAGTTCTTCTCCGCCAGAAAATGGAACCCAATACGTTGTTGCTGCAATATTTCATTGGTCCTCGGAACCCATGAGCCTCCTCGCTAGTGCTAAGGAACCCTGTTTGGCCATCACTTCCGCCGCCAGCTTCAACATCACCACTTACATGTCTCCGCCAGCTCTGCCACGGTGCCATGTCCACCATGTTTCACTTTATCGTACTCCCTCTGTCCCAAAATTCTTGTCTTAAATTTGTCCAGATACGGATGTATCTCAGATACATCCGTATCTAGACAAACCTAAGACAAGAATTTTGGGACCGAGGGAATACATTACTCACGTAACATAAGTACTATTGTTCAAGCATGCATACCAGTCGTTAGATCTAGTACATCCAAGCAGTTGCGATCCACCATTTCTCACAATCCCCTCCCTCCGCGAGACGTCTCCTGCACTGCATCAAAGACACTCCCGCATGCCCTCGTCCAATGTAGGTTGTTGCCCCTGAGAGGCCTCCCTCACCGGCCATAGATCTCGCCGCAAGTCGCACCTCCCCATGACCAAACTCCATCAGATATACAAACACATGCAGACATGCTACACCTCGGTTACTATGCTAGACGTGCATATAGTACGCTAAATATTTTGTTTCTAGTATTTTCTTATTTCTTTTGTAAAAATATTTGAAGCACCATTAGAACACAAGATAAAATCCAATATATCAAATATGTTAAAATCCAGTAAATAATGTCATTAAAGTATATACAAATTTGCACTTCCAATACACTGAACGAAAAATGTACATACATCAACATTCACTACCGCTTTCAACAATGCTAGAACATGATCACTTGTTCGTCTTTCAGCAGACAATCTTTGAGACCACTGGCGACCGGGGAGCTGCTGGAGATCGCTCCTCAACTGGCTTAGCTGTTTGTTCATCTAAAAAAGAAAAAGGGTTACCTTTCCGTTAATTTTAGTCTTGCAGTTACAGTCCCACAAGTATTTGTCACCTATATTTTCTCGTTTTTTTCAGTACCTTGTTTCATAATTATCCTATGTATTTTCTTGAAGAGTGCAGGCTTATTCTACACCAATTCCCCTCCATCCTCGAGTTACCTGGCCACCATAGCTCCTCTCCTCCCTCTTGCCGCTCCATGTGCTAGCGTTGAAAATGCCAAATTATATCGTGTCGTATGTAGGTCTGATAATAACACAAATACCTAAAAGCAAAGAAGAAAACCAAAGTGAAATTGCTGGGAAAATGTCAAGAAATCACACACTGCTAGATGAATCATAAGAATATATGTACCCCATTATGTCTCAAATCATCATAATATAGTGATAGGTGATGTATAGGGAGATAAAAGTCATTGGCAATAATTAATAATCCTTACTGGTTAAAGAGAGAAAATTTTATGTTTATGTGATGTGAAGAAGAACTGAAGTCATATCATCTCCTGCGGCATAACCAACTACTGGGTAGTGCTCTCTTTTCTAAGCTTGATTATCACAGGTTAATCACTTGGGTGCTATACTGCAAAGAATTTTTTATGCCTACGAGCTTGAGGTCCCATCCCTGATGACAGTCAAATCCACTCATTTCTTCTTATATCCCATGGTTGTCGTGCATCCTAAGTTCTGCCATGAGGGCACTTGGTGTCGCGCCGCCAGGTAAACTGGAGGACTTGCACCACACTGGCGCGGCCCATGTCTTCACGTCGACTGACGGAGAAGTGGTCGTTTGGGAGGTTAGCATGTGAGGTGAAGCTTGCACTGCAAGAAATCAAGAAATGCCATTTTTACAAGAAATTTGTGAGTGGATCCTTAGTTTTGCTTTGCATTAGTAATTGTTCAGCATGTCAACATTTCATCTGCCGGGTTCTGAAATTGGATAACTACATCAACCTTGTAAATGTTGCCTCTTCAATACCAGGAATGGTGTTGTGTCCTACTCTTTTCAAAGTGCTTTGAAGTCTATTATCATTAGTGATCGTAGTCTTGTGCACTTCCTTCTTTTTCCTATCATCAGTGGAAGGAAAACTAAGTATAACAAGCAGAGAAAGGTTTCATATTTCTGTACTCTAAGCTGATATGCGTACACTAAATGGCATTCACTGAAAGATCAATTTCAAAATGTGAAAATAGCATGCTTGGATGATAATCAGTATGCATAGCTAGCACGCTTCAAATTTGGCATTTCTACACAGGGTATAAGCAATGGTTCACAAGGCCCACAAATTACTGATTATGAGGAAATATTTCAGGTCTGAGACAAACTATTTACACAGGTAAAATGAATACATGTAGAACACATAATGTGTTGAAAGAGGGAAATGCTACTGCTTGCAGCAAAACCAATGACACTACCTATGGATGACCGGGTACCATAGAAAGCAGATGTGCACGCTGCCCTTGCCTCCGGCACAGGGCACCGGCCATCTTCTTCAGCTTGTCAACACTCATATTACAATAGTCATCCAATCTCCTATATGAACCAACAAATTAGTTTTTCCTCCATAACGAAACTTTCTGAAGTGTCTAATGTTTCTCTTCCTCTTAATCTTCAGTTCTATAAAAAGCTCATCTATCAATCTACAGCAAAACAGAGGGAAAAGGACAATTGCATGATCAGATCCATAACGAAACTTGTTGACCTGCGCCTAATGTTTCTCTTCCTCTTAATCTTTAGTTGTACACAAAGTGCATCGCCCAATATACAAAAAATAGGAAAAAAAGACAATTGAATGATCAGATAAGAATGCAGTTACATGGGACCAGCATAAATCCTTTGTTCTAATGGGCTGAAAACAATAACAGATAAAGTACAAGTCGACCAAAATGTGAAATCTATCAAAAGAGCAAATGAGATTATATAGTACACTGAAACACAACGTACCAACTCAAATTTATGAGTGTTTATGCACATAGAGCATATTGTTGCCCACTATAGAGAATGAAAACAAAGATGTACACCAAGACATTAAAGAGTTAAATAGAAATAATATACTGTCAAAATGATCCTGCAAAATCAGTATACAAATTCTAGAATTAATCACATAGATACTGTATTAGTGTTGATCCTAATTTGCATTACAACTAACACGTCAAGTACAGGTAGAGGAAATAATGTCCTGCTGATAGGTTCTGTGATTGACCCAATGACTAATTGTGGTTCTAGTCAAGAGGTAGATCAAGGCATATCCCATCAGTAGTTGGGAGATGAACAGCATGGAGGCCATGGATCAAAATAGTGAAATGGATCAAAACTATGGGCGTGGACATGGAGATTTGGAGATGTAGAATGCCCGTGCGTTGCCACATGCATTTTAAAAGTCTTCCTAGTTCATCATGATCATGTTCTACGGGACAAAAATTCCGATGTTTATGGATATATGATATTCCTCATTGCAATTAATATCACTAAATTTCTCGATCCACCAAACTGTACAAAAGTAAATGAATCTGAGTTGAGTGGAATACGGATCGATCAAATGAATGAACAAACAAATCGCGCACATGTCGTTCATTAGTTCTTCTCCGCCAGAAAATGGAACCCAATACGTTGTTGCTGCAATATTTCATTGGTCCTCGGAACCCATGAGCCTCCTCGCTAGTGCTAAGGAACCCTGTTTGGCCATCACTTCCGCCGCCAGCTTTAACATCACCACTTACATGTCTCCGCTAGCTCTGCCATGGTGCCATGTCCACCATCTTTCACTTTATCGTACTCCCTCCGTCCCAAAATTCTTGTCTTAGATTTGTCTAGATACGGATGTATCTCAGATACATCCGTATCTAGACAAATCTAAGACAAGAATTTTGGGACGGAGGGAATACATTACTCACGTAACATAAGTTCTATTGTTCAAGCATGCATACCATTCGTTAGATCTAGTACATCCAAGCAGTTGCGATCCACCACTTTTCACAATCCCCTCCCTCCGCGAGACGTCTCCTGCACTGCATCAAAGACACTCCCACATGCCCTCGTCCAATGTAGGTTGTTGCCCCTGAGAGGCCTCCCTCACCTGCCATAGATCTCGCTGCAAGTCGCACCTCCCCATGACCAAACTCCATCAGATATACAAACACATGCAGACATGCTACACCTCGGTTACTATGCTAGACGTGCATATAGTACGCTAAATATTTTGTTTCTAGTATTTCCTTATTTCTTTTGTAAAAATATTTGAAGCACCATTAGAACACAAGATAAAATCCAATATATCAAATATGTTAAAATCCAGTAAATAATGTCATTAAAGTATATACAAATTTGCACTTCCAATACACTGAACGAAAAATGTACATACATCAACATTCACTACCGCTTTCAACAATGCTAGAACATGATCACTTGTTCGTCTTTCAGCAGACAATCTTTGAGACCACTGGCGACCGGGGAGCTGCTGGAGATCGCTCCTCAACTGGCTTAGCTGTTTGTTCATCTAAAAAAGAAAAAGGGTTACCTTTCCGTTAATTTTAGTCTTGCAGTTACAGTCCCACAAGTATTTGTCACCTATATTTTCTCGTTTTTTTCAGTACCTTGTTTCATAATTATCCTATGTATTTTCTTGAAGAGTGCAGGCTTATTCTACACCAATTCCCCTCCATCCTCGAGTTACCTGGCCACCATAGCTCCTCTCCTCCCTCTTGCCGCTCCATGTGCTAGCGTTGAAAATGCCAAATTATATCGTGTCGTATGTAGGTCTGATAATAACACAAATACCTAAAAGCAAAGAAGAAAACCAAAGTGAAATTGCTGGGAAAATGTCAAGAAATCACACACTGCTAGATGAATCATAAGAATATATGTACCCCATTATGTCTCAAATCATCATAATATAGTGATAGGTGATGTATAGGGAGATAAAAGTCATTGGCAATAATTAATAATCCTTACTGGTTAAAGAAAGAAATTTTTATGTTTATGTGATGTGAAGAAGAACTGAAGTCATATCATCTCCTCTGCATAACCAACTACTGGGTAGTGCTCTCTTTTCTAAGCTTGATTATCACAGGTTAATCACTTGGGTGTTATACTGCAAAGAATTTTTTATGCCTACGAGCTTGAGGTCCCATCCCTGATGACAGTCAAATCCACTCATTTCTTCTTATATCCCATGGTTGTCGTGCATCCTAAGTTCTGCCATGAGGGCACTTGGTGTCGCGCCGCCAGGTAAACTGGAGGACTTGCACCACACTGGCGCGGCCCATGTCTTCACGTCGACTGACGGAGAAGTGGTCGTTTGGGAGGTTACGTGTGAGGTGAAGCTTGCACTGCAAGAAATCAAGAAATGCCATTTTTACAAGAAATTCGTGAGTGGATCCTTAGTTTTGCTTTGCATTAGTAATTGTTCAGCATGTCTGTTGGGGAACGTAGCAGAAATTCAAAATTTTCCTACGTGTCACCAAGATCTATCTATGGAGAGACCAGCAACGAGTAGAAAGAGAGTGCATCTACATACCCTTGTAGATCGCTAAGTGGAAGCGTTCAAGTGAACGGGGTTGATGGAGTCGTACTCGTCGTGATTCAAGTCACCGATGATCCTAGTGCTGAACGGACGGCACCTCCGCGTTCAACACACGTACAGCCCGGTGACGTCTCCCACGCCTTGATCCAGCAAGGAGAGAGGGAGAGGTTGAGGAAGACTCCATCCAACAGCAGCACAACGGCGTGGTGGTGGTGGAGGAGCGTGGCAATCCAGCAGGGCTTCGCCAAGCACCATCGGAGAGAAGGAGTAGGAAGAGAGGTAGGGCTGTGCCAGAACTTCGTGTATAGCTCCCATGCGCCTCCCCACTATATATAGGGGTGGAAGGGCTGGTTTCTTGCCCTCCAAGTCCATTGGGGCGTTGGCCAAGGTGGGAGGAAAGAAATCTCATTATTTCCTTCCCCACCGATTGTTATCCCCCCTTTTTAGGGATCTTGATCTTATCCCTTCGGGATATGATCTTATTCCTTCTAAGGGGGGATCTTGGTGCGCCTTGACCAGGGGTGTGGGGCCTTGCCCCCACTACCCACGTCCATGTGGGTCCCCCATGCAGGTGGGCCCCACTCCGGAACCTTCTAGAACCTTCCCGGTACAATACCGAAAAATCCCGAACATTTTCCGGTGGCCAAAATAGGACTTCCCATATATAAATCTTTACCTCCGGACCATTCCGGAACTCCTCGTGACGTCCGGGATCTCATCCGGGACTCCGAACAACATTCGGTAACCACATACAAACTTCCTTTATAACCCTAGCGTCATCGAACCTTAAGTGTGTAGACCCTACGGGTTCGGGAGACATGTAGACATGACCGAGACGTTCTCCGGTCAATAACCAACAGCGGGATCTGGATACCCATGATGTCTCCCACATGTTCCACGATGATCTCATCGGATGAACCACGATGTCAAGGACTTAATCAATCCCGTATTCAATTCCCTTTGTCTATCGGTATGTTACTTGCCCGAGATTCGATCGTCGGTATCCAATACCTTGTTCAATCTCGTTACCGGCAAGTCACTTTACTCGTTCCGTAACACATCATCCCGTGATCAACTCCTTGGTCACATTGCGCATATGATGATGTCCTACCGAGTGGGCCCAGAGATACCTCTCCGTTTACACGGAGTGACAAATCCCAGTCTCGATCCGCATAAAACAATAGATACTTTCGGAGATACCTGTAGTGCACCTTTATAGTCACCCAGTTACGTTGTGACGTTTGATACACCCAAAGCACTCCTACGGTATCCAGGAGTTACACGCTCTCATGGTCGAAGGAAGAGATACTTGACATTGGCAAAGCTCTAGCAAATGAACTACACGATCTTTTGTGCTAGTCTTAGGATTGGGTCTTGTCCATCACATCATTCTCCTAATGATGTGATCCCGTTATCAACGACATCCAATGTCCATAGCCAGGAAACCATGACTATCTGTTGATCACAACGAGCTAGTCAACTAGAGGCTCACTAGGGACATATTGTGGTCTATGTATTCACACGTGTATTACGATTTCCGGATAATACAGTTATAGCATGAATAAAAGACAATTATCATGAACAAGGAAATATAATAATAATACTTTTATTATTGCCTCTAGGGCATATTTCCAACAGTCTCCCACTTGCACTAGAGTCAATAATCTAGTTCACATCGCCATGTGATTAACACTCACAGGTCACATCGCCATGTGACTAATACCCAAGAGTTTACTAGAGTCAGTAGTCTAGTTCACATCACTATGTGATTAACACTCAATGAGTTTTATGTTTGATCATGTTGCTTGTGAGAGAGGTTTTAGTCAACGGGTCTGAACCTTTCAGATCCGTGTGTGCTTTACAAATCTCTATGTCATCTCCTAGATGCAGCTACCACGCTCTATTTGGAGCTATTCCAAACAACTGTTCTACTTGGAGCTATTCTAAATTATTGCTCCATTATATGTATCCGGTCTCTCTACTCAGAGCTATCCGGATAGGTGTCAAGCTTGCATCGTCGTAACCTTTACGACGAACTCTTTTACCACCTCCATAATCGAGAAAATTCCTTAGTCCACTAGTTACTAAGGATAACTTTGACCGCTGTCCTGTGAGCCATTCTTGGATCACTCTTGTACCCCTTGACTGACTCATGGCAAGGCACACTTCAGGTGCGGTACACAGCATAGCATACTGAAGAGCCTACGTCTTAAGCATAGGGGACGACCTTCGTCCTTTCTCTCTATTCTGCCGTGGTCGAGCTTTAAGTCTTAACTTCGTACCTTACAACTCAGGCAAGAACTCCTTCTTTGACTGGTCCATCTTGAACACCTTCAAGATCATGTCAAGGTATGTGCTCATTTGAAAGTATTATTAAGCATTTTGATCTATCCTTATAGATCTTGATGCTCAATGTTCAAGTAGCTTAATCCAGGCTTTCCATTGAAAAACACTTTCAAAATAACCCTATATGCTTTCCAGAAATTCTACGTCATTTCTGATCAACAATATGTCAACAACATATACTCATCAGAAATTCTATAGTGCTCCCACTCACTTCTTTGGAAATACAAGTTTCTCATAAACTTTGTACAAACCCAAATTTTTGATCATCATCAAAGCATACATTCCAACTCCGAGATGCTCACTCCAGTCCTTAGAAGGATTGCTGGAGCTTTGCATACTTATTAGCATCTTTCGGGATTGACAAAACCTTCCGGTTGTATCACATACAACCTTTCCTCATTAAAATCGTCGAGGAAACAATGTTTTGACATCCTATCTGCAAGATTTCATAAATAATGCAGTAATCGCTAATATAATTCCAACAGACTCTTAGCATCGCTACGAGTGAGAAAATCTCATCGTAGTCAACTCCTTGAACTTGTCGGAAAACATCTTAACGACAAGTCGAGCTTTCTTAATGGTGACATTTACCATCATTGTCCGTCTTCCTTTTGAAATCCATCTGTACTCATTAGCCTTACGACCATCGAGCCGTTCTGCCAAAGTCTACACTTTGTTTTCATACATGGATCCTCTCTCGGATTTTATGGCCTCAAGCCATTTATCGGAATCCGGGCCCACCATCGCTTCTCCATAGCTCGTAGGTTCATTGTTGTCTAGCAACATGACCTTCAAGACAGGATTACGTACCACTCTGAAGTAGTACGCATCCTTGTCATCCTACGAGGTTTGGGAGTGACTTGATCCGAAGTTTCATGATCAATATCATAAGCTTCCACTTCAATTGGTGTAGGTGCCACAGGAACAACTCCCTGTGCCCTGTCACACACTAGTTGAAGAGACGGTTCAATAACCTCATCAAGTCTCCACCATCCTCCCACTCAATTCTTTCGAGAGAAACTTTTCCTCGAGAAAGGACCCGATTCTAGAAACAATCCATATTGCTTTCGGATCTGAATTAGGAGGTATACCCAACTGTTTTGGGTTTCCTATGAAGATGCATTTTATCCGCTTTGGGTTCGAGCTTATCAACCTGAAACTTTTTCATATAAGCGTCGCAGCCCCAAACTTTTAAGAAACGACAACTTAGGTTTCTCTAAACCATAATTCATACGGTGTCATCTCATCGGAATTACGTGGTGCCCTATTTAAAGTGAATGTGGTTGTCTCTAATGCCTAACCCATGAACGATAGTGGTAATTCGATAAGAGACATCATGGTACGCACCATATCCAATAGGGTGCAACTATGATGTTCGGACACACCATCACATTATGGTGTTCCAGGCGGTATTAATTGCGAAACAATTTCCACAATGTCTTAATTGTGTGCCAAAACTCGTAACTCAGATATTCATCTCTATGATCATATCATAGACATTTTATCCTCTTGTCACAATGATCTGCTACTTCACTCTGAAATTACTTGAACCATTCAATAATTCAGACTTGTGTTTCATCAAGTAAATATACTCAACATTTACTCGAATCATCTGTGAAGTAAGAACATAATGATATTCACTGCATGCCTCAGCACTCATTCGACTGCACACATCAAAATGTGTTACTTCCAACAAGTTGCTATCTTGTTCCATCTTACTGAAAATGAGGCTTTTCAGTCATCTTGCCCATGTGGTATGATTTGCATATCTCAAGTGATTCAAAATCAAGTGAGTCCGAACGATCCATTTGCATGGAGTTTCTTCATGCATATACACCAATAGACATGGTTCGCATGTCTCAAACTTTTCAAAAACGAGTGAGTCCAAAGATCCATCAACATGGAGCTTCTTCATGCGTTTTATACCATTATGACTTACATGGCAGTGCCACAAGTAAGTGGTACTATCATTACTATCTTATATCTTTTGGCATGAAAATGTGTATCACTACGACCGAGATTCAATAAACCATTCCTTTAGGTGCAAGACCATTGAAGGTATTATTCAAAAATAGAGTAACCATTATTCTCCTTAAATGAATAACCGTATTGCGATAGACATAATCCAATCATGTCTATGCTCAACGCAAACACCAATCTCGGTGGTAGAGGGAGCGTGCGATGCTTGATCATATCAACCTTGGAAACACTTCCAACATATATCGTCAGCTCACCTTTAGCTAGTCTCCGTTTATTCCGTAGCTTTTATTTCTAGTTACTAACACTTAGCAACCGAACCGGTATCCAATACCCTGGTGCTACTAGGAGTACTAGTAAAGTACACATTAACATAATGTATATCCAATATACTTCTATCGACCTTGCCAGCCTTCTCATCTACCAAGTATCTAGGGTAATGCTGCTCCAGTGGTTGTTCCCCTTATTACAGAAGCACTTAGTCTCGGGTTTGGGTTCAACCTTGGGTTTCTTCACTAGAGCAGCAGCTGAATTGCCGTTTCATGAAGTATCCCTTTGTTCCCTTGCCCTTCTTGAAACTAGTGGTTTCACCAACCATCAACAATTGATGCTCCTTCTTGATTTCTACTTTCGCGGTGTCAAACATCATGAATATTTCAAGGATCATCATATCTATCCCTGATATGTTATAGTTAATCACGAAGCTCTAGCAGCTTGGTGGCAATGACTTTGGGGAAACATCACTATCTCATCTGGAGGATCAACTCCCACTCGATTCAAGTGATTGTTGTGCTCAGAAAATCTGAGCACAAGCTCAACGATTGAGCTTTTCTCCCTTAGTTTGCAGGCTAAGAAAATCGTCGGAGGTCTTATACCTCTTGACGTGGGCACGAGCCTGAAATCCCAATTTCAGCCCTCGAAACATCTCATATGTTCCGCGACGTTTCGAAAACGTCTTTGGTGCCTCTACTTAAACCATTTAACTGAACTATCACGTAGTTATCAAAACGTGTATGTTCGATGTTCGAAACATCCACAAACGACGTTTGGGGTTCAGCACACTGAGCAGTGCATTAAGGACATAAGCTTTCTACTGTTCGCATAATCGCTACTATCAACTTTCAACTATATTTTCTCTAGGAACATATCTAAACAGTGGAACTAAAGCGCGAGCTTACGACATAATTTGCAAAAGGTCTTTTGACTATGTTCAGGATAATTAAGTTCATCTTATGAACTCCCACTTAGATAGACATCCCTCTGGTCATCTAAGTGATCACATGATCCGAGTCAACTAGGCCGTGTCCGATCATCACGTGAGACGGACTAGTCATCATCGGTGAACATCTTCATGTTGATCGTATCTACCATACGACTCATGCTCGACCTTTCGGTCTCCGTGTTCCGAGGCCATGTCTGCACATGCTAGGCTCGTCAAGTTAACCCTAAGTGTTTTCGCTGTGTAAAACTGTCTTACACCCGTTGTATGTGAACGTAAGAATCCATCACACCCGATCATCACGTGGTGCTTAGAAGCGACGAACTGTAGCAACGGTGCACAGTTAGGGGAGAACACTTCTTGAAATTTTGTAAGGGATCATCTTATTTACTACCGTCGTCCTAAGCAAACAAGATGCATAAACATGATAAACATCACATGCAATCAAATAGTGACATGATATGGCCAATATCATTTTGCTCCTTTTGATCTTCATCTTCGGGGCTCCATGATCATCATCGTCACCGGCACGACACCATGATCTCCATCATCATGATCTCCATCATCGTGTCTTCATGAAGTTGTCACGCCAACGACTACTTCTACTTCTATGACTAACGCGTTTAGCAATAAAGTAAAGTAGTTTACATGGCGTTCTTCAATGACACGCAGGTCATACAATAAATAAAGACAACTCCTATGGCTCCTGCCGGTTGTCATACTCATCGACATGCAAGTCGTGAATCCTATTACAAGAACATGATCAATCTCATACATCACATATCATTCATCACATTCTTCTTGGCCATATCACATCACATAGCATACCCTGCAAAAACAAGTTAGACGTCCTCTAATTGTTGTTGCATGTTTTACGTGGCTGCTATGGGTTTCTAGCAAGAACGTTTCTTACCTACGCAAGACCACAACGTGATATGCCAATTGCTATTTACCCTTCATAAGGACCCTTTTCATCGAATCCGTTCCGACTAAAGTGGGAGAGACTGGCACCCGCTAGCCACCTTATGCACCAAGTGCATGTCAATCGGTGGAACCTCTCTCACGTAAGAGTACGTGTAAGGTCGGTCCGGGCCGCTTCATCCCACAATACCGTCGAAACAAGATTGGACTAGTAACGGTAAGCATATTGAACAACATCAACGCCCACAACTACTTTGTGTTCTACTCGTGCAAAGAATCTACGCAATAGACCTAGCTCTGATACCACTGTTGGGGAACGTAGCAGAAATTCAAAATTTTCCTACGTGTCACCAAGATCTATCTATGGAGAGACCAGCAACGAGTAGAAAGAGAGTGCATCTACATACCCTTGTAGATCGCTAAGCGGAAGCGTTCAAGTGAACAGGGTTGATGGAGTCATACTCGTCGTGATTCAAGTCACCGATGATCCTAGTGCCGAACGGACGGTGTTGGGGAACGTAGCAGAAATTCAAAATTTTCCTACGCGTCACCAAGATCTATCTATGGAGAAACCAGCAACGAGTAGAAAGAGAGTGCATCTACATACCCTTCTAGATCGCTAAGCGGAAGCGTTCAAGTGAACGGGGTTGATGGAGTCGTACTCGTCGTGATTCAGATCACCGATGATCCTAGTGCCGAACGGACGGCACCTCCGCGTTCAACACACGTACAGCTCGACGATGTCTCCCACGCCTTGATCCAGCAAGGAGAGAGGGAGAGGTTGAGGAAGACTCCATCCAGCAGCAGCACAACGGCGTGGTGGTGATGGAGGAGCGTGGCAATCCTGCAGGGCTTCGCCAAGCACCTACGGGAGAGGAGGAGGTGTCACGGGAGGGAGGGAGGCGCCAAGGGCTCAGGTATGGATGCCCTCCCTCCCCTCCACTATATATAGGGGCAGGGGAGAGGGGGAAGGCGCAGCCTTGCCCCTTCCTCCAAGGAAGGGGTGCGGCTAAGAGGGGGGGAGGAGTCCATCCTCCCCAAGGCACCTCGGAGGTGCCTTCCCCCTTTAGGACTCTCCCTTTCCTAGGTTCCTTGGCGCATGGGCCTCTTGGGGCTGGTGCCCTTGGCCCATGTAGGCCAAGGCGCACCCCCTACAGCCCATGTGGCCCCCCGGGGCAGGTGGCCCCACCCGGTGGGCCCCCGGGACCCTTCCGGTGGTCCCGGTACAATACCGATGACCCCGAAACTTGTCCCGATGGCCGAAACAGGACTTCCTATATATAAATCTTTACCTCCGGACCATTCCGGAACTCCTCGTGACGTCCGGGATCTCATCCGGGACTCCGAACAACATTCGGTAACCACATACAAACTTCCTTTATAACCCTAGCGTCATCGAACCTTAAGTGTGTAGACCCTACGGGTTCGGGAGACATGTAGTCATGACCGAGATGTTCTCCGGTCAATAACCAACAGCGGGATCTGGATACCCATGTTGGCTCCCACATGTTCCACGATGATCTCATCGGATGAACCACGATGTCAAGGACTCAATCAATCCCGTATACAATTCCCTTTGTCTAGCGGTATGGTACTTGCCCGAGATTCGATCGTCGGTATACCGATACCTTGTTCAATCTCGTTACCGGCAAGTCTCTTTACTCGTTCCGTAACACATCATCCCGTGATCAACCCCTTGGTCACATTGTGCACATTATGATGATGTCCTACCGAGTGGGCCCAGAGATACCTCTCCGTTTACACGGAGTGACAAAATCCCAATCTCGATTCGTGCCAACCCAACAGACACTTTCAGAGATACCCGTAGTGTACCTTTATAGCCACCCAGTTACGTTGTGACGTTTGGCACACCCAAAGCACTCCTACGGTATCCGGGAGTTGCACAATCTCATGGTCTAAGGAAATGATACTTGACATTAGAAAAGCTTTAGCATACGAACTACATGATCTTGTGCTAGGCTTAGGATTGGGTCTTGTCCATCACATCATTCTCCTAATGATGTGATCCCGTTATCAACGACATCCAATGTCCATGGTCAGGAAACCGTAACCATCTATTGATTAACGAGCTAGTCAACTAGAGGCTTACTAGGGACATGGTGTTGTCTATGTATCCACACATGTATCTGAGTTTCCTATCAATACAATTCTAGCATGGATAATAAACGATTATCATGAACAAGGAAATATAATAATAATCAATTTATTATTGCCTCTAGGGCATATTTCCAACAGTCTCCCACTTGCACTAGAGTCAATAATCTAGTTCACATCGATATGTGATTAACACTCAAGGTCACATCCCCATGTGACTAACACCCAAAGAGTTTACTAGAGTCAATAATCTAGTTCACATTTACCATGTGATTAACACTCGATGAGTTCTGGGTTTGATCATGTTATGCTTGTGAGAGAGGTTATAGTCAACGGGTCTGAACCTTTCAGATCCGTGTGTGCTTTACAAATCTCTATGTCATCTCCTAGATGCAGCTACCACGTTCTATTTGGAGCTATTCCAAATAACTGTTCTACTTGGAGCTATTCTAAATTGTTGCTCCATTATACGTATCCGGTATCTCTACTCAGAGCTATCCGGATAGGTGTTAAGCTTGCATCGACGTAACCCTTTACGACGAACTCTTTTACCACCTCCATAATTGAGAAAATTCCTTAGTCCACTAGTTACTAAGGATAACTTTGACCGCTGTCCTGTGATCCATTCTTGGATCACTCTTGTACCCCTTGACTGACTCATGGTAAAGCACACTTCAGGTGCGGTACACAGCATAGCATACTGTAGAGCCTATGTCTTAAGCATAGGGGACGACCTTCGTTCCTTTCTCTCTATTCTGCCATGGTCGAGCTTTAAGTCTTAACTTCATACCTTACAACTCAGGCAAGAACTCCTTCTTTGACTGATCCATCTTGAACACCTTCAAGATCACGTCAAGGCATGTGCTCATTTGAAAGTACTATTAAGCGTTTTGATCTATCCTTATAGATCTTGATGCTCAATGTTCAAGTAGCTTAATCCAGGTTTTCCATTGAAAACACTTTCCAAATAACCCTATATGCTTTCCAGAAATTCTACGTCATTTCTGATCATTAATATGTCAACAACATATACTCATCAGAAATTCTATAGTGCTCCCACTCACTTCTTTGGAAATACAAGTTTCTCATAAACTTTGTATACACCCAAAATCTTTGATCATCATCAAAGCATACATTCCAACTCCGAGATGCTCACTCCAGTCCTCAGAAGGATTGCTGGAGCTTTGCATACTTATTAGCATATTTCAGGATAGACAAAACCTTCCGGTTGTATCACATACAACCTTTCCTCAAGAATCGTCGAGGAAACAATGTTTTGACATCCTATCTGCAAGATTTCATAAATAATGCAGTAATTGCTAATATAATTCCAACAGACTCTTAGCATCGCTACGAGTGAGAAAGTCTCATCGTAGTCAACTCCTTGAACTTGTCGAAAAACATCTTAACGACAAGTCGAGCTTTCTCAATGGTGACACTTACCATCATTGTCTGTCTTCCTTTCAAAATCCATATGTACCTAACAGCCTTACGACCATCAAGTAGTTCTTCCAAAGTCTACACTTTGTTTTCATACATGGATCCTCTCTCGGGTTTTATGGCCTTGAGCCATTTATCGGAATCCGGGCCCACCATCGCTTCTCCATAGCTCGTAGGTTCATTGTTGTCTAGCAACATGACTTCCAAGACAGGATTACTGTACCACTCTGAAGTAGTACGTATCCTTGTCACCCTACGAGGTTTGGTAGTGACTTGATCCGAAGTTTCATGATCACTATCATAAGCTTCCACTTCAATTGGTGTAGGTGCCACAGGAACAACTTCCTGTGCCCTGCTACACACTTGTTGAAGTGACGGTTCAATAACCTCATCAAGTCTCCACCATCCTCCCACTCAATTCTTTCGAGAGAAACCTTTCCTCGAGAAAGGACCCGATTCTAGAAACAATTCATATTGCTTTCGGATCTGAATTAGGAGGTATACCCAACTGTTTTGGGTTTACTATGAAGATGCATTTTATCCGCTTTGGGTTCGAGCTTAATCCTGAAACTTTTTCACATAAGCGTCGCAGCCCCAAACTTTCAAGAAACGGCAACTTAGGTTTCTCCAAACCATAGTTCATACGGTGTCATCTCAACGGAATTATGTGGTGCCCTATTTAAAGTGAATGTGGTTGTCTTTAATGCCTAACCCATGAACGATAGTGGTAACTCGATAAGAGACATCATGGTATGCACCATATCCAATAGGGTGCAACTATGACGTTTGGACACACCATCACACTATGGTGTTCCAGGCTGTATCAGTTGTGAAACAATTTCCACAATGTCTTAATTATGTGCCAAACTCGTGATTCAGATATTCATCTCTATGATCATATCATAGATCTTTTATCCTCTTGTCACGACGATCTTTCAACTTCACACTGAAATTACTTGAACCTTTCAATAATTCAGACTCGTGATTCATCAAGTAAATATACTCAACATCTACTCGAATCATCTGTGAAGTAAGAACATAACGATATTCACTGCATGCCTCAGCACTCATTGGACTGCACACATCAAAATGTGTTACTTCCAACAAGTTGCTATCTTGTTCCATCTTACTGAAAACGAGGCTTTTCAGTCATCTTGCCCATGTGGTATGATTTGCATGTCCCAAGTGATTCAAAATCAAGTGAGTCCAAACGATCCATTTGCATGGAGTTTCTTCATGCGTATACACCAATAGACATGGTTCGCATGTCTCAAACTTTTCAAAAATGAGTGAGTCCAAAGATCCATCAACATGGAGCTTCTTCATGCGTTTTAAACCAATATGACTTACATGGCAGTGCCACCAGTAAGTGGTACTATCATTACTATCTTTTGGCATGAAAATGTGTATCACTACGATCGAGATTCAATCAACCATTCAGGTTTAATGCTAATCTTGATGGTAGAGGGAGCGTGCGATGTTTGATTACATCAAACTTGGAAACACTTCCAACATATATCGTCAGCTCACTTTAGCTAGTCTCCGTTTATTCCGTAGCCTTTTGTTTCGAGTTACTAACACTTAGCAACCGAACCGGTATCTAATACCCTGGTGCTACTAGGAGTACTAGCAAAGTACACATTAACACAATGTATATCCAATATACTTCTATCGACCTTGCCAGCCTTCTTATCTACCAAGTATCTAGGGTAATTCTGCTCTAGTGGTTGTTCCCCTTATTACAGAAGCACTTAGTCTCGGGTTTGGGTTTTACCTTGGGTTTCTTCACTAGAGCAGCAGCTGATTTGCCGTTTCATGAAGTATCCCTTCTTGCCCTTGCCCTTCTTGAAACTAGTGGTTTCACCAACCATCAACAATTGATGCTCCTTCTTGATTTCTACTTTCGCGGTGTCAAACATCGCGAATACCTCAAGGATCATCATATCTATCCCTGATATGTTATAGTTCATCACGAAGCTCTAACAGCTTGGTGGCAATGACTTTGGAGAACCATCACTGTCTTATCTGGAAGATCAACTCCCACTCGATTCAAATGATTGTTGTACTCAGACAATCTGAGCACAAGCTCAACAATTGAGCTTTTCTCCTTAGTTTGCAGGTTAAGAAAGTCATCGGAGGTCTTATACCTCTTGACATGGGCACGAGCCTGAAATCCCAATTTCAGCCCTCAAAACATCTCATATGTTTCGCGATGTTTCAAAAACGTCTTTGGTGCCTCAACTCTAAACCGTTTAACTGAACTATCACGTAGTTATCAAAACGTGTATGTCAGATGTTCGCAACAACCACAGACAACGTTCGAGGTTCAGCACACTGAGCGGTGCATTAAGGACATAAGCCTTCTATGAAGCAATGAGGACAATCCTCAGTTTACGGACCTAGTCCGCATAATTGCTACTATCAACTTTCAACTAATTTTTCTCTAGGAACATATCTAAACAGTAGAACTATAGCGTGAGCTACGACATAATTTGCAAAAACCTTTTGACTATGTTCAGGATAATTAAGTTCATCTTATGAACTCCCACTCAGATAGACATCCCTCTAGTCATCTAAGTGATTACATGATCCGAGTCAAACTAGGCCGTGTCCGATCATCACGTGAGACGGACTAGTCATCATCGGTGAACATCTTCATGTTGATCGTATCTTCTATACGACTCATGTTCGACCTTTCGGTCTCCGTGTTCCGAGGCCATGTCTGTACATGCTAGGCTCGTCAAGTTAACCCTAAGTGTTTGCATGTGTTCCGAGGCCATGTCTGTACATGCTAGGCTCGTCAACACCCGTTGTATTTGAACGTCTGAATAAAACACCCGATCATCACGTGATGTTTTGAAACAGCGAACTGTCGCAACGGTGCACAGTTAGGGGAGAACACTTCTTGAAATTGTTGTAAGGGATCATCTTATTTACTACCGTCGTTCTAAGCAAATAAGATGTATAAACATGATAAACATCACATGCAATCAAATAGTGACATGATATGGCCATCATCACTTTGCTCCTTTTGATCTCCATCTTCGGGGCTCCATGATCATCATCGTCACCGGCATGACACCATGATCTCCATCATCATGATCTCCATCATCGTGTCTTCATGAAGTTGCCTCGCCAACTATTACTTCTACTACTATGGCTAACGGTTAGCAATAAAGTAAAGTAATTACATGACGTTTAAGTTGACACGCAGGTCACAAATAAATAAAGACAACTCCTATGGCTCCTGCCGGTTGTCATACTCATCGACATGCAAGTCGTGATTCCTATTACAAGAACATGATCAATCTCATACATCACATATATCATTCATCACATCCTTTTTGGCCATATCACATCACATAGCATACCCTGCAAAAACAAGTTAGACGTCCTCTAATTGTTGTTTGCATGTTTTACGTGGCTGCTATGGGTTTCTAGCAAGAACGTTTCTTACCTACGCATGAACCACAACGTGATATGCCAATTGCTATTTACCCTTCATAAGGACCCTTTTCATCGAATCCGATCCGACTAAAGTGGGAGAGACAGACACCCGCCAGCCACCTTATGCAACTAGTGCATGTTTGTCGGTGGAACCGGTCTCACGTAAGCGTACGTGTAAGGTTGGTCCGGGCCGCTTCATCCCACGATGCCGCCGAATCAAGATAAGACTAGTAACGGCAAGCATATTGAACAATATCGACGCCCACAACTACTTTGTGTTCTACTCGTGCAAAGAATCTACGCAATAGACCTAGCTCATGATGCCACTGTTGGGGAACGTAGCAGAAATTCAAAAATTTTCCTACGTCACCAAGATCTATCTATGGAGAGACCAGCAACGAGTAGAAAGGAGAGTGCATCTACATACCCTTGTAGATCGCTAAGCGGAAGCGTTCAAGTGAACGGGGTTGATGGAGTCGTACTCGTCGTGATTCAGATCACCGATGATCCTAGTGCCGAACGGACGGCACCTCCGCGTTCAACACACGTACAGCTCGACGATGTCTCCCACGCCTTGATCCAGCAAGGAGAGAGGGAGAGGTTGAGGAAGACTCCATCCAGCAGCAGCACAACGGCGTGGTGGTGATGGAGGAGCGTGGCAATCCTGCAGGGCTTCGCCAAGCACCTACGGGAGAGGAGGAGGTGTCACGGGAGGGAGGGAGGCGCCAAGGGCTCAGGTATGGATGCCCTCCCTCCCCTCCACTATATATAGGGGCAGGGGAGAGGGGGAAGGCGCAGCCTTGCCCCTTCCTCCAAGGAAGGGGTGCGGCTAAGAGGGGGGGAGGAGTCCATCCTCCCCAAGGCACCTCGGAGGTGCCTTCCCCCTTGAGGACTCTTCCCTCTAGGGTTCCCTAGGCGCATGGGCCTCTTGGGGCTGGTGCCCTTGGCCCATGTAGGCCAAGGCGCACCCCCTACAGCCCATGTGGCCCCCTGGGGCAGGTGGCCCCACCCGGTGGGCCCCCGGGACCCTTCCGGTGGTCCCGGTACAATACCGATGACCCCGAAACTTGTCCCGATGGCCGAAACAGGACTTCCTATATATAAATCTTTACCTCCGGACCATTCCGGAACTCCTCGTGACGTCCGGGATCTCATCCGGGACTCCAAACAACATTCGGTAACCACATACAAACTTCCTTTATAACCCTAGCATCATCGAACCTTAAGTGTGTAGACCCTACGGGTTCGGGAGACATGTAGTCATGACCGAGATGTTCTCCGGTCAATAACCAACAGCGGGATGTGGATACCCATGTTGGCTCCCACATGTTCCACGATGATCTCATCGGATGAACCACGATGTCAAGGACTCAATCAATCCCGTATACAATTCCCTTTGTCTAGCGGTATGGTACTTGCCCGAGATTCGATCGTCGGTATACCGATACCTTGTTCAATCTCGTTACCGGCAAGTCTCTTTACTCGTTCCGTAACACATCATCCCGTGATCAACCCCTTGGTCACATTGTGCACATTATGATGATGTCCTACCGAGTGGGCCCAGAGATACCTCTCCGTTTACACGGAGTGACAAAATCCCAATCTCGATTCGTGCCAACCCAACAGACACTTTCAGAGATACCCGCAGTGTACCTTTATAGCCACCCAGTTACGTTGTGACGTTTGGCACACCCAAAGCACTCCTACGGTATCCGGGAGTTGCACAATCTCATGGTCTAAGGAAATGATACTTGACATTAGAAAAGCTTTAGCATACGAACTACATGATCTTGTGCTAGGCTTAGGATTGGGTCTTGTCCATCACATCATTCTCCTAATGATGTGATCCCGTTATCAACGACATCCAATGTCCATGGTCAGGAAACCGTAACCATCTATTGATTAACGAGCTAGTCAACTAGAGGCTTACTAGGGACATGGTGTTGTCTATGTATCCACACATGTATCTGAGTTTCCTATCAATACAATTCTAGCATGGATAATAAACGATTATCATGAACAAGGAAATATAATAATAATCAATTTATTATTGCCTCTAGGGCATATTTCCAACAGACGGCACCTCCGCGTTCAACACACGTACAGCCCGGTGACATCTCCCACGCCTTGATCCAGCAAGGAGAGAGGGAGAGGTTAAGGAAGACTCCATCCAACAGCAGCACAACGGCGTGGTGGTGGTGGAGGAGCGTGGCAATCCAGCAGGGCTTCGC
Source organism: Triticum aestivum (assembly GCF_018294505.1). Classification (NCBI taxonomy): domain Eukaryota; kingdom Viridiplantae; phylum Streptophyta; class Magnoliopsida; order Poales; family Poaceae; genus Triticum; species Triticum aestivum. The sequence continues at coordinate 511,708,439 of NC_057807.1, forward strand.
CAAGCACCATGGGAGAGGAGGAGTAGGAAGAGAGGTAGGGCTGTGCCAGAACTTCGTGTATAGCTCCCATGCGCCTCCCCACTATATATAGGGGTGGAAGGGCTGGTTTCTTGCCCTCCAAGTCCATTGGGGCGTTGGCCAAGGTGGGAGGAAAGAAATCTCATTATTTCCTTCCCCACCGATTGTTATCCCCCCTTTTTAGGGATCTTGATCTTATCCCTTCGGGATATGATCTTATTCCTTCTAAGGGGGGATCTTGGTGCGCCTTGACCAGGGGTGTGGGGCCTTGCCCCCACTACCCACGTCCATGTGGGTCCCCCCATGCAGGTGGGCCCCACTCCGGAACCTTCTAGAACCTTCCCGGTACAATACCGAAAAATCCCGAACATTTTCCGGTGGCCAAAATAGGACTTCCCATATATAAATCTTTACCTTCGGACCATTCCGGAACTCCTTGTGACGTCCGGGATCTCATCCGGGACTCCGAACAACATTCGGTAACCACATACAAACTTCCTTTATAACCCTAGCGTCATCGAACCTTAAGTGTGTAGACCCTACGGGTTCGGGAGACATGTAGACATGACCGAGACGTTCTCCGGTCAATAACCAACAGCGGGATCTGGATACCCATGATGTCTCCCACATGTTCCACTATGATCTCATCGGATGAACCACGATGTCAAGGACTTAATCAATCCCGTATTCAATTCCCTTTGTCTATCGGTATGTTACTTGCCCGAGATTCGATCGTCGGTATCCAATACCTTGTTCAATCTCGTTACCGGCAAGTCACTTTACTCGTTCCGTAACACATCATCCCTGATCAACTCCTTGGTCACATTGCGCATATGATGATGTCCTACCGAGTGGGCCCAGAGATACCTCTCCGTTTACATGGAGTGACAAATCCCAGTCTCGATCCGCATAAAACAATAGATACTTTCGGAGATACCTGTAGTGCACCTTTATAGTCACCCAGTTACGTTGTGACGTTTGATACACCCAAAGCACTCCTACGGTATCCAGGAGTTACACGCTCTCATGGTCGAAGGAAGAGATACTTGACATTGGCAAAGCTCTAGCAAATGAACTACACGATCTTTTGTGCTAGTCTTAGGATTGGGTCTTGTCCATCACATCATTCTCCTAATGATGTGATCCCGTTATCAACGACATCCAATGTCCATAGCCAGGAAACCATGACTATCTGTTGATCACAACGAGCTAGTCAACTAGAGGCTCACTAGGGACATATTGTGGTCTATGTATTCACACGTGTATTACGATTTCCGGATAATACAGTTATAGCATGAATAAAAGACAATTATCATGAACAAGGAAATATAATAACAATACTTTTATTATTGCCTCTAGGGCATATTTCCAACAATGTCAACATTTCATCTGCCGGGTTCTGAAATTGGATAACTACATCAACCTAGTAAATGTTGCCTCTTCAATACCAGGAATGGTGTTGTGTCCTACTCTTTTCAAAGTGCTTTGAAGTCTATTATCATTAGTGATCGTAGTCTTGTGCACTTCCTTCTTTTTCCTATCATCAGTGGAAGGAAAACTAAGTATAACAAGCAGAGAAAGGTTTCATATTTCTGTACTCTAAGCTGACATGCGTACACTAAATGGCATTCACTAAAAGATCAATTTCAAAATGTGAAAATAGCATGCTTGGATGATAATCAGTATGCATAGCTAGCACGCTTCAAATTTGGCATTTCTACACAGGGTATAAGCAATGGTTCACAAGGCCCACAAATTACTGATTATGAGGAAATATTTCAGGTCTGAGACAAACTATTTACACAGGTAAAATGAATACATGTAGAACATATAATGTGTTGAAAGCGGGAAATGCTACTGCTTGTAGCAAAACCAATGACACTACCTATGGATGACAGGGTACCATAGAAAGCACATGTGCACGCTGCCCTTGCCTCCGGCACAGGGCACCGGCCATCTTCTTCAGCTTGTCAATACTCATATTACAATAGTCATCCAATCTCCTATATGAACCAACAAATTAGTTTTGCCTCCATAACAAAACTTTCTAAAGTGTCTAATGTTTCTCTTCCTCTTAATCTTCAGTTCTATAAAAAGCTCATCTATCAATCTACAGCAAAACAGAGGGAAAAGGACAATTGCATGATCAGATCCATAACGAAACTTGTTGACCTGCGCCTAATGTTTCTCTTCCTCTTAATCTTTAGTTGTACACAAAGTGCATCGCCCAATATACAAAAAATAGGAAAAAAAGACAATTGAATGATCAGATAAGAATGCAGTTACATGGGACCAACATAAATCCTTTGTTCTAATGGGCTGAAAACAATAACAGATAAAGTACAAGTCGACCAAAATGTGAAATCTATCAAAAGAGCAAATGAGATTATATAGTACACTGAAACACAACGTACCAACTCAAATTTATGAGTGTTTATGCACATAGAGCATATTGTTGCCCACTATAGAGAATGAAAACAAAGATGTACACCAAGACATTAAAGAGTTAAATAGAAATAATATACTGTCAAAATGATCCTGCAAAATCAGTATACAAATTCTAGAATTAATCACATAGATACTATATTAGTGTTGATCCTAATTTGCATTACAACTAACATGTCAAGTACAGGTAGAGGAAATAATGTCCTGCTGATAGGTTCTGTGATTGACCCAATGACTAATTGTGGTTCTAGTCAAGAGGTAGATCAAGGCATATCCCATCAGTAGTTGGGAGATGAACAGCATGGAGGCCATGGATCAAAATAGTGAAATGGATCAAAACTATGGGCGTGGACATGGAGATTTGGAGATGTAGAATGCCCGTGCGTTGCCACATGCATTTTAAAAGTCTTCCTAGTTCATCATGATCATGTTCTACGGGACAAAAATTCCGATGTTTATGGATATATGATATTCCTCATTGCAATTAATATCACTAAATTTCTCGATCCACCAAACTGTACAAAAGTAAATGAATCTGAGTTGAGTGGAATACGGATCGATCAAATGAATGAACAAACAAATCGCGCACATGTCGTTCATTAGTTCTTCTCCGCCAGAAAATGGAACCCAATACGTTGTTGCTGCAATATTTCATTGGTCCTCGGAACCCATGAGCCTCCTCGCTAGTGCTAAGGAACCCTGTTTGGCCATCACTTCCGCCGCCAGCTTCAACATCACCACTTACATGTCTCCGCTAGCTCTGCCATGGTGCCATGTCCACCATCTTTCACTTTATCGTACTCCCTCCGCCCCAAAATTCTTGTCTTAGATTTGTCTAGATATCGATGTATCTGAGAGATACATCCGTATCTAGACAAATCTAAGACAAGAATTTTGGGATGGAGGGAATACATTACTCACGTAACATAAGTTCTATTGTTCAAGCATGCATACCAGTCGTTAGATCTAGTACATCCAAGCAGTTGCGATCCACCACTTTTCACAATCCCCTCCCTCCGCGAGACGTCTCCTGCACTGCATCAAAGACACTCCCACATGCCCTCGTCCAATGTAGGTTGTTTCCCCTGAGAGGCCTCCCTCACCGGCCATAGATCTCGCTGCAAGTCGCACCTCCCCATGACCAAACTCCATCAGATATACAAACACATGCAGACATGCTACACCTCGGTTACTATGCTAGACGTGCATATAGTACGCTAAATATTTTGTTTCTAGTATTTTCTTATTTCTTTTGTAAAAATATTTGAAGCACCATTAGAACACAAGATAAAATCCAATATATCAAATATGTTAAAATCCAGTAAATAATGTCATTAAAGTATATACAAATTTGCACTTCCAATACAATGAACGAAAAATGTACATACATCAACATTCACTACTGCTTTCAACAATGCTAGAACATGATCACTTGTTCGTCTTTCAGCAGACACTCTTTGAGACCACTGGCGACCGGGGAGCTGCTGGAGATCGCTCCTCAACTGGCTTAGCTGTTTGTTCATCTAAAAAAGAAAAAGGGTTACATTTCCGTTAATTTTAGTCTTGCAGTTACAGTCCCACAAGTATTTGTCACCTATATTTTCTTGTTTTTTCAGTACCTTGTTTCATAATTATCCTATGTATTTTCTTGAAGAGTGCAGGCTTATTCTACACCAATTCCCCTCCATCCTCGAGTTACCTGGCCACCATAGCTCCTCTCCTCCCTCTTGCCGCTCCATGTGCTAGCGTTGAAAATGCCAAATTATATTGTGTCGTACGTAGGTCTGATAATAACACAAATACCTAAAAGCAAAGAAGAAAACCAAAGTGAAATTGCTGGGAAAATGTCAAGAAATCACACACTGCTAGATGAATCATAAGAATATATGTACCCCATTATGTCTCAAATCATCATAATATAGTGATAGGTGATGTATAGGGAGATAAAAGTCATTGGCAATAATTAATAATCCTTACTGGTTAAAGAAAGAAATTTTTATGTTTATGTGATGTGAAGAAGAACTGAAGTCATATCATCTCCTGCTGCATAACCAACTACTGGGTAGTGCTCTCTTTTCTAAGCTTGATTATCACAGGTTAATCACTTGGGTGTTATACTGCAAAGAATTTTTTATGCCTACGAGCTTGAGGTCCCATCCCTGATGACAGTCAAATCCACTCATTTCTTCTTATATCCCATGGTTGTCGTGCATCCTAAGTTCTGCCATGAGGGCACTTGGTGTCGCGCCGCCAGGTAAACTGGAGGACTTGCACCACACTGGCGCGGCCCATGTCTTCACGTCGACTGACGGAGAAGTGGTCGTTTGGGAGGTTAGCGTGTGAGGTGAAGCTTGCACTGCAAGAAATTAAGAAATGCCATTTTTACAAGAAATTTGTGAGTGGATCCTTAGTTTTGCTTTGCATTAGTAATTGTTCAGCATGTCAACATTTCATCTGCCGGGTTCTGAAATTGGATAACTACATCAACCTTAAATGTTGCCTCTTCAATACCAGGAATGGTGTTGTGTCCTACTCTTTTCAAAGTGCTTTGAAGTCTCTTATCATCAGTGATCGTAGTCTTGTGCACTTCCTTCTTTTTCCTATCATCAGTGGAAGGAAAACTAAGTATAACAAGCAGAGAAAGGTTTCATATTTCTGTACTCTAAGCTGATATGCGTACACTAAATGGCATTCACTGAAAGATCAATTTCAAAATGTGACAATAGCATGCTTGGATGATAATCAGTATGCATAGCTAGCACGCTTCAAATTTGGCATTTCTACACAGGGTATAAGCAATGGTTCACAAGGCCCACAAATTACTGATTATGAGGAAATATTTCAGGTCTGAGACAAACTATTTACACAGGTAAAATGAATACATGTAGAACATATAATGTGTTGAAAGCGGGAAATGCTACTGCTTGTAGCAAAACCAATGACACTACCTATGGATGACAGGGTACCATAGAAAGCACATGTGCACGCTGCCCTTGCCTCCGGCACAGGGCACCGGCCATCTTCTTCAGCTTGTCAACACTCATATTACAATAGTCATCCAATCTCCTATATGAACCAACAAATTAGTTTTGCCTCCATAACAAAACTTTCTAAAGTGTCTAATGTTTCTCTTCCTCTTAATCTTCAGTTCTATAAAAAGCTCATCTATCAATCTACAGCAAAACAGAGGGAAAAGGACAATTGCATGATCAGATCCATAACAAAACTTGTTGACCTGCGCCTAATGTTTCTCTTCCTCTTAATCTTTAGTTGTACACAAAGTGCATCGCCCAATATACAAAAAATAGGAAAAAAAGACAATTGAATGATCAGATAAGAATGCAGTTACATGGGACCAGCATAAATCCTTTGTTCTAATGGGCTGAAAACAATAACAGATAAAGTACAAGTCGACCAAAATGTGAAATCTATAAAAAGAGCAAATGAGATTATATAGTACACTGAAACACAACGTACCAACTCAAATTTATGAGTGTTTATGCACATAGAGCATATTGTTGCCCACTATAGAGAATGAAAACAAAGATGTACACCAAGACATTAAAGAGTTAAATAGAAATAATATACTGTCAAAATGATCCTGCAAAATCAGTATACAAATTCTAGAATTAATCACATAGATACTGTATTAGTGTTGATCCTAATTTGCATTACAACTAACACGTCAAGTACAGGTAGAGGAAATAATGTCCTGCTGATAGGTTCTGTGATTGACCCAATGACTAATTGTGGTTCTAGTCGAGAGGTAGATCAAGGTACATCCCATCAGCAGTTGGGAGACGAACAACATGGAGGCCATGGATCAAAATAGTGAAATGGATCAAAACTATGGGCGTGGACATGGACATTTGGAGATGGTGGTTCGTGTAAAAAAACAGGAATATACCTCAAGGAGTGGACGGCTAGACGCCGAAAACCTTGGCGACACCCTTGGCCGTCTTGCTCAGCCCCTCCCGATTTCCTAGGTACCTCCGAGCGCCCTCTTTCCTGTCCATACGGTGGCGCCTAACTTGCTTCCCGGCCATGACCTTCCCTTCTCCGCCACCTTCCGTTTCCCCCTTGCGGGCCTCCGCATCGGAGCCCCCGACCACCATCGCCACCATAGCATCCAACTTGCATAAATATAACAACATTCACTATTAAACAATTTATCTTCAGACTCACATGGTCTCAAAGAAAATTTTCAAAAGGCAAATTCTATCTACCAATTGCAAGATCCGTAGATGCTCAGAGGTGTCAAATACATTTCTGTATATGGAAAAAAATGAGTACCTCCAAATTCATAATACACCTCATTGAGTTAGTAACTCTGAGCTTAAATACCACAGCTAACAAGAAATTCTTTGGCAAAATAGCATTTTTTTGTCGAGTGTATGGTTAAGATGAAAAGCATACTTTTTTCAACAACAAAAAAACATGTAAAACATACTCCATCTTTGCAGTCGATGCTATTTCTGCAGTCAAAAAGGAACTTAGGTAGTTACACAATTTATTAGCATCTGGGATGGATGGCACGGCTCGGCTAAATCTAATTTCCTCTCAAATATAAAACATGCAGGGTATATTATGAAATAAAAGTGCATTGTGGCCACAACGACTGAATGTTGAAGCCTACACCACCGATATCTTGCCTGACTTGTTGTTATAGTTATGCACCTCACTTTTTCCCCTGAATCTCCCTTGGTGTAAGATGCAGGAAAAATATATTTCAGCTGGAACCAATAATGCGCAGCAAGTTGGTTAAGAAAACCTATGCCTATCCATTTTATACAGACCGCACATACACTATTGATGTATGATTACTCTACAAACAATCTTAATCTGGAACCAGGATAATCTGAAACCATACTGGAGAGCTGCATGTAAACTTCATAGAATAACAGAAGGGCCAAAGCGCCAAAGTACGACAAAGAAATGACTGGCCAACACCCCAAAACAAAAGGGAACAGTGGAAACAGTTGAACTACGCAAGGCCAGAAAACGACCAAGAACTAATTCTTTCCTAACCAGTAGCTAACATCCGTTTCAGCAGGCTCATAACCTGAATAAATGGTGTAGCCAAATGACCATTTGGCAGACAAAAACTTCATTTTTTTTGTTCTCCATTTATTCAACGGAGAAAAGGACCAGGCTGGGAACTTGATGTTCATCAATCTATTAAGAAATGAGGTGGGTAAGGTTTGCGAGCACGGGAAGGTAGTAACTAAGAAATATGTGTCCATGCTCACTAAAGCAATCTCTATGCATATCCAAAATCACTGGAAAGACTGCATATTAACTTAGACACCAGTTGCAAACAATATCAGATCTGCCCAGTCAGCATCGGTAGGAAGCACACACCAAGTGTTAGCCTATATAGGTTGTGTTGGGCTGTGTCTTATCTGTATTTCAGTGTGTGTGTGTGTGCGCTTATGGCCCATGTGGCCCATGTGGCCCATGTGGCCCATGTAACCCTGCAGCCTATATATGTGCTGCCCCCTTGTACAGGAAACCCTAACTCCAATAGAATACAATACCAGGTCATCTTTCTATCCCAGCCGCCACCCCTCTCTCCCCTGATTCTACATGGTGTCAGAGCTTGGGTTCCCAATCCCAGCAGTGGTGATGGTGGTTGGCTGGTTGTGCTTGCTGGCAATTGTCTGAGAGGAGAAGGCTTGTGTGGAAGAAGGAGAGGTGGAATCCCAGATCTGAGGGGAGGAGGTAGTAGAGAGGTGAAAGTGGGGAGCAGTGGTTGCTGGAGGTTGCTAGTGGTGTGATTCAAGATTGGAAAGATGGGGGACAACCAGGGGTTGGTAAAGGCGTTGGAGAAGCTAGCTGAGCTCATCACTGTCAAGGCAGAGGGTGTGGCTTCCCCAGGTGCGCTTGTTCCTTAGCCTGAGGTGATACAGAAAATAGAACTGATGCCAAATGAAATCAAGATGGAAGGGGTCACAAACTACCTAAGCTGGTCCAGAAGGGCATTGCTAATGTTGAGGACAAAGGGGATGGAAGGCTATGTCAGAGGGGAAGTAGATGAACCGGCGAACAGGGAAAGTGAAGAGTGGAAGAAGTGGAGTGTCATTGACTCTCTGGTGGTGGCATGGCTGCTGAACTCCTTGACCCCATCCATTGCAGCAGCCGTGGAGACTGTTCCCCATGCAGCAGAGGTATGGAAAACCCTGGAAACATTGTACTCCGAGAAAGGGAACATAATGCTTATGGCGCAGATTGAGGATAGAGTAAATGAGCTAAAACAAGGGGATAAGTCGGTGATGGAGTATGTAGCAGAATTGCAGCATTTGTGGGCTGACTTAGACCACTATGATCCACTAGAGTTACCACATTCAGAATGTATAGTTGCTACTAAGAAGTGGGTAGAGCGTAGGAGAGTGATGAAATTCTTGAAGGGACTTAGCTCAGAATTTGAAGGAAGGCATGCTGGGTTGTTTCATCAGCCAAAGCTCCCCTCGCTTGAGGAGGCAGTTGTAGCAATGGCAGTTGTAGCAATGGCACAGGAGGAGGTCAGGTTGTAGTTGACCAGGACTGGAGAAGCGAATGCATCTCGCTCAGCATTTACTGTGTCTGAATGGAAGAAGACAAGAGAGTGCTTCAACTGTGGAGAGAAAGGTCACATAAGCATCAATTGCACAGCACAACATAGAGAAATACGTGGTAGGGGAAGAGGTTACAGCCGAGGTGGATACTGGGGAGTTAGAGGCAGAGGTAACTCGAGGGGTTCGAATTATTCCAGTGGCTTCAAAGCAAACTTGGCTAACTTGGCAACGCAAGAAGAAGGGACGTCAACAACCTCTCAAGGGGAGTCGAAGAGTAGAAGCCAGGAGGACAACACCTTCGAGAACTTTGCCCACTTTGTCTACACAGGGGAAGGTAACTTTGCAAATGCATCTATATCCACACATGATTTCCTTCCAGATTGGATATTAGATTCTGGAGCATCCAAGCATGTTGCGGGTACCTCAACTGAGTTTGAATCATATACTCAGTACCCAATTACACATTGTGAAACAATACAAACTATTGATGGCACCTCACAACCGATTAAAGGAGTTGGATCAGTTCAATGTACACCCACTATTAAATTATCTGATGTATTACATGTTCCAGCTTTTCCTGTGAACTTGCTTTCTCTAAGTGCTTTGATTGATCAGATAGATTGCCGAATAACTCTTGATAAGAAAATATGTTTGATTCAGGAGAGGATGACTGGAAGGAAACTTGGGAAGGAACCAGGCGTAGTGGATTGTGGTATATGGATCGTGATGTGTCTAGGTCTGGTGCTAGTCCTATTTTGGCTGTACTAGTTGGAGTAAGTGAGACAATGGCGATGATCCATCACTGTCGCATGGGGCATATGGCTTTTGATAAGATGAGTAAGATGTTTCCTGATGTAATGCATGGAGTAGACAAGAGTAAGCTTGTGTGTGATGCATGTGAATATGCAAAGCACACAAGAATCTCATATTTGAGTAAGGGGCTAAGGAGTATATCCCCGTTTATGCTGATTCACTCTGATGTGTGGACATGTCATGTTGTTTCTGTTAGTGGAATGAAATATTTTGTGACATTTATAGACTGCCACACTCGCATGACTTGGGTGTACCTCATGCGACATAAAGATGAGGTATTCCAATGTTTTCAGGAGTTTTATGCCTATGTGCGAAACCAATTCAATGTGCAGGTGCAGGTGATCAGATCTGACAATGGAACTGAATATGTAAACAAGCAATTTGGAGGTTTCCTGTCAGCACAAGGCATAATGCACCAAACATCATGTCCAGATACCCCTGCTCAGAATGGTGTTGCAGAAAGGAAAAACCGACACATTTTAGAAGTGGCTCGATCACTTATGTTCACCACGAATGTGCCAAAATTCTTGTGGAGTGAAGCTGTCATGACTGCAATGTTCCCGATCAACCGGATGCCTTAAAAAATGCTTGGTATGAAGTCCCCATGTGAGATGCTATTTGGGGAGAACAAATTCTCAGTTCCTCCGAAGTTATTTGGGTGCACCTGCTTCGTTAGAGATCACAGACCAGCAGTGGGAAAGCTGGATCCACGAGCTGTAAAATGCATATTTGTTGGATATCCTGCAGGGCAGCGAGGCTATAAGTGTTGGAGTCCTGCTGAAAGGCACACATTTGTAAGTATGGATGTCACCTTTTGAGAATCTGAGCCTTTCTATGGTGAGAAGACAGATCTCAGCACTTTATTCGAAGAACTTGACCACTCACAATCTATGCAGGGTGGTCAAGAGGGGGAGTGCAACTTGAGTGGTGAGTGCAGCACCAATGGCGACAAGGAGCAGCCAATACCAACCCCGAAAATAGTGGGATCCTTCATTCCAGTTGTAGTTGATGGGGCTGAACAGCAGAGGTGGCAGAGACCAAATGAGGAAAGGAATCCTCAGGTGTATACAAGAAGGAAGAGAGGTGCGGAGGAACAAGTGCATGAGGAGCAGTCAAAAGAAACTATGGAACAGGGGGAGCAGTCAGAAGAAACTCAAGCGACAGGAAGCTCATCTGAAGTGGAGTCATATGAAAATTCAAGTACTGAAGAAGCATCACCTAACCTGCCAATTGCTCTCAAGAAGGAAGTAGCAAGGAAAACTTTGAGCAAGGGCAATCTTGAGCATGATATCAGTAATTATGTCACCTATGAAGCCATATCACCTTCATTTAGAGCATTTGTCGCATCACTTCAAGCCGTGATTGTTCCTAAAGACTGGAAAGAAGCAAGACAAGATCCAAAGTGGTGTGAAGCCATGAGGGAAGAGTTGGAGGCCCTGAGAAAGAACAAAACATGGGAGCTAGCAAATCTTCCATATGGGAAGAAGGCAGTCAGTTGTAAGTGGATCTTCACAGTGAAGCAGAATCCTGAGGGTAAGGTTGAGCGTTACAAGGCAAGACTGGTAGCCAGAGGGTACAGCCAAACGTATGGTATTGATTATGACGAAACATTCGCCCCAGTTGCAAAGATGAATACAGTGAGGATTCTAATCTCATGTGCAGCTAACTTTGGATGGCCACTACACCAACTTGATGTAAAAAATGCCCTTTTACATGGAGATCTACAAGAGGAAGTCTACATGGAAATTCCTCCTGGACTTTCTACACCTGGGACTGTTGGGAAGGTTTGTAGATTGAGAAAATCTCTCTATGGTTTGAAGCAATCGCCAAGGGCTTGGTTTGACCGGTTCAGGCAAGCAGTTTGCAGTATGGAGTATAAACAATGCAATGGAGATCACACTGTTTTCTATAAACATTCCAAGCAACAGATTACTATTCTTGCAGTATATGTGGATGACATCATAATAACGGGAGACAATGAAGAGGAGATTGGAAGACTAAAGAAATGCCTAGGCAAAGCATTTGAAGTTAAGGATCTTGGTCAGCTAAAATATTTCCTGGGTATCGAAGTTGCAAGATCAAAGAGGGGAATAGCCCTGTCTCAACGGAAGTATACCTTAGAGCTTCTAAGTGATATGGGAATGCTTGGATGTAGAGCAGCCCCAACTCCCATTGAACAAAATCACAAATTGACAACACAGATGGGTGAACAAGTTAACAAAGCAAAATATCAACAATTGGTTGGCAAACTTCTGTACTTGTGTCACACTAGACCAGATATTACATATGCAGTAAGTGTAGTAAGTAGATATATGCATGACCCCAGAAGTGGACACCTTGATGCAGTCTATAGAATCATGAGGTATCTAAAGGGCAGCCCTGGTATGGGACTCTGGTTCAAGAGTAATGGCCATTTGAATGTTGACGGTTATAGCGATGCTGATTGGGCTAGCTGTCTTGATGATAGACGATCAACCTCTGGCTATTGTGTGTTTGTTGGTGGAAATTTGGTATCATGGAGAAGCAAAAAACAACCGATGGTGTCAAAACCAACTGCAGAAGCTGAGTATAGGGCAATGTCTCAAGGGCTGAGTGAGATGTTATGGGTAAGAGGCCTTCTGCTTGAGCTGAAAGTGCTCAGACAAGATCCTCTGAATGTGTGGTGTGACAACAAATCTGCAATCAGCATTGCTAATAATCTAGTGCAACATGACAGAACAAAACATGTGGAGATAGACAGATTCTTTATCAAAGAGAAACTGGATGCAGGAATCATCAAGATAACTCATGTGAGCTCTGGACAACAAGTCGCCGATTGTTTGACAAAAGGTTTGAGAACCAGGGAGAACAATCTTGCTTGTGACAAGATGGGCATGATAGATATCTATCATCCCTCTTGAGGGGGAGTGTTGGGCTGTGTCTTATCTGTATTTCAGTGTGTGTGTGTGTGTGTGTGCGCTTATGGCCCATGTGGCCCATGTGGCCCATGTAACCCTGCATCCTATATATGTGCTGCCCCCTTGTACAGGAAACTCTAACTCCAATAGAATACAATACCAGGCCATCTTTCTATCCCAGCCGCCACCCCTCTCTCCCCTAATTCTACAGGTCTTGTCCAATATACTCAAACCTTCAGAAATTAGACATGTATACATACCAACTAAAAAGATCTCTGGGTGAGTGGATTCTTCAGATCTTCAGCAATTCAAACAAAACTTTTAATTGCCATTGATTAAAACTTATCTTGGCTTCATATCACAGTATAAATTCAAGCAAACTGTATACTTTGTCTGAGTCGATCAGCAAAACATGGACCAATGAATGGCTACTTCATAAATAGAAGACTGCAATTAACATGCTCACAAACATAATCCTCTATGGAGATCAGAAGAGTAATATGGTGAGTGAGTGTACAATTCTGAAGATATTTTAAAAAGGCGAAAATAGATCACGTCTATTTTGCTAGCCTACATCCATTGTTGTCCATCAAGTACAATTGTTCTTTTTTCAATGAAAGTGCGGTAGTTTTTGGAAAAGAGGTTAATTGCTAGATGATACATTGGTTGAAAACATAAGCAAGAAAAACACGTACCAAATATTGCACTTCTCATATAACTGATACGAAACCTCTCCCGATTGGAAAATATTTCTTGTCAAATCCCTCATTAGGATCGTAAAGCACAACCTGCAAATGTATATATGAGATTAATCTAGGAGGACTTAACATCATTACTAATCTCAGGTGAATGCATCAAATACTTGATAGGCATGCAGCCACAAGTTATGATACATAGATGTACACATTATAAATAAAACAAACATCGCTCCAGCTATCCCATAGAACTTATCAAAAAAATAATTAAATGGGGAGAACATATATAGAAAATACTTCCATCAACCTTATCTTGAGCTGAGGTTTATGTACAAACAATTACATGTAGTCGTCATGGCTGGATGTGTAACTTTGGCTGCCTGTAAACAACATGAAGAGAAGTTCGCACAATTCCACAAAAGTGTATTTATCCAAATAGCATATCAAATTGAGCCATAGTACTGGCTCATGTATTATCATAAAAACTATTACTATTGACTGTGTAGTTTGGGGGAAGATGAACATGTGTTCTGCAGTTTCGAATTGCTGCAAAAACAAAAACTAATCTGAAATTGTAGTCAATTATTGGATGTGGACGAAAAACGACTGACCGCTTCCTCCTGGTGAATCCAAACAACTTTGATGCAAACAGTTGAATCTGGCGCATGACAATATAACACGGGTCCCTTTTTGTTGACATCCACATGATAAAAAAAAGGAAATTGCATAAATTTGTGGTCTTGAGGATCAGTGTAGCACCATCCTGCTACTCTAGCAGGAATCTTTATGTCAAAATCGGGAGGGGCATGAGAATCAGAGAACAGGTCGTCAGAGATTACAACCTGTGCTCCTCTTCGCTCCAGGGCATGCCCTTGCGGAGCTCGTCGCTCCTCGCGCCACGGCCACGGTCACAGCCTGCCGTAGAGATTCACGATGGTGGCGGCATTGTCGTCGTCCCACGAGTTAGACCTGGACGTGGGCGAGGCAGGCCGTCCGAGGAGGAGCAAGCAGCCCACGGCGGCGAGATCCATGACGCGGCCATGAAGGCACCTGCAGAGAGGAACGACACGTAGTTCAGAGACGAGAGAGAGAGAGAGAGAGAGAGAGAGAGAGGGAGGGAGAGAGGAAAGAGGAGAAAGGAGAGAGGGAGGCACGGCGGTGGGGTCCTGCTGTCTGCTCCCGGCGAGGTCAGGAAGCGCTCGGCGGCGGTGGCGGCGTAGGAGGGGCGGGGTGGAGAGGGGGTGTCGTACGGGTTTTTCTTAGCGGGAGGGATGGTGCGAAAAAAACCTACGAAAAAAAAAACCAAGGTGGGAAGGAGGACGGAAAAGAACCGGACGAAAATGGTGGGACGAAAATAAAATCCGGAACGCGACCTACCAACCGAGACATTAAGAGTTTAGAAAGTGTGATACACTAATATAAAACAAGACTACAGCTAGCCCAGTGGCCAAGGCGTTCGCCTAGCACGCGGGAGACCAGCGCCCTGTTTTCTATTTCGTTTTTCCTTTTTACCTTTTTATTCTTTAAATTCATTCGGGATTTTCAAAAGAACCAAATTTTAAAAAGCTGCGAGTTTTATCGAGAAATCATAAATTGTGCATGATTTCAAAAAATTGTTCGCATATCATAGAAAAAAATCACAATATCAAAAAGATGTTCATGAAAAAAACATGATTTAAAAAAATCCAGTATTCAAAACACATTCTGGAATTAGAAAAAAAATATACATGATTTTCTTGAAATGTTTCCAAAACTAAAACAGGCCCATAAATGATGAACAAAACGAAACATCGCCTGCGTAGAAGTTTTAACAGGGGATCTCTAGAGGTCGATTTATGATTTATTTAGTCCCTCACATCGAGTAAAAAAAAGGTTTCCGTGTTTCGTACAATGCTGAACCCGAAAAATATTTACACAACTTTCTATGGGTTAGTTTTTGTAAACTATATAAAAATGACTAAATGTCTATTTTGCCTCCATACACAGCTATGTTTATTCTGGTACCACAGTAATTGTTATGATAACCACCGCTACGCTAGGTCAAGATGATATACATCATTTAGCAGTCTAGCTTAGGCAGGGTCCATCAATGCAGTTTGCTCAGCCAAAAATAATTCGTTGTGGCGCCTTAGGAAATCAAATCATGGTCAAACCATTGCATTTTTTGTTTTTTGAAATGACTTTTCAATAGTCTCTTATCTCATCATGACATCACTTAGACATAGTTTTTGAAATGACATTTTAAAAGCCCTTATCTCACCTTGGCATTTTTATAGCCATTATCTACCACTCCTGCATAATTTGATAGTTTTTTCTCTCGTTGCAACGCACGGGCATATTTACTAGTCTTTACCTAATAATAAAGTAAATTGAGTTTCTGTCGTCCGTCACTATAATTACCTTTCAAATTGGTAAAAATTACCCACCAATGCCACCCGTAAGCGGGAAAACGATTTAGTTTTTGGGACAAAAATCGCCACCGCCTTGGTTGTTTTATAGGGCCGCGACAGCTAGAACTCATGGAACTACGGGTGGCCGAGTGGTCGTGAGGTCGCTCGTCCAGCGATGAGACCGGGGTTCGATCCCCACTTTCCACATCTTTTTTATCTTTCTTTTCTCACGCATTTTTTTCATTTTACTTTTTTGTCTTTTCTTTTCTCATTCTGTTTTCTTTCTTCTTTCTTCTTTGAATTAATTCGGGATTTTAAAATTCCAAAGTTGTGACTTTAAAGAAAATCTTTGAGAAGTCATAAAAAATACAGATTCAATAAATGTTGGTGGTTTTGCAAAAATGTTCACAAAATTATAAAAAAAAACACAATTTGAAAAAAATGGTTGGAAAATAAAATCATGTTCATCATTTTGAAAAAAATGACTGTGTATTGAAAACATATTCGGGAATCTGAAAAAAATTCCATGACATTTTAGAAAATGTTCACAAAAAAATTGTTTTTTAAAATTTTCTCCAATTTTTTAAAAAGTTCATCGACTCAAAATATGTTTATTGAGTCAAAAAAAATTAATGAATTCGAAACTGGTTCATGCATTTAGTTTTTTGTAAACAAAACTAATGTTCATGATTCTTTTGAGAAAATAAAAAATTTCAAAAGAAAATGTTTGTCGATTCCGAAAACTGTTCACTGATTCAAAAGTATTTTATGTCTAGGATTTAATTAGTTTTTTGAAAGTCTTTATATGTCTTGGCGTTGGGAGTAGTTCATGGTCAACGAGATTTGATTTTAAAATTTTAAACATTCCCTTGCGCAACATAATGACAAGTGTGGCATGCACTGACAAACTCATAGCCTTGGGATTTACCACGTCGAATGCGTTGTGATCACGTGGACATCGCGACCATCATCAGCTAGGGTGAGAAAAAAATGGCAACATGGTGAGCCACTGTGTTAAAATAGAGTACGCTCATATATCAGGATATTGAGTCGTACTTTTGGTTAGCCATAATTTTTTGTCTTTCGTTGCAACGCACGGGCATATTTGCTAGTATATATAAAGCAAATAGTGTTTCTGGTCGTCCGTCATAGAAATAGCCCTCGAAGTTGGCATAAATTACCCACCGTGCCATCCATAAGTAAAACGATTCAGATTTATTTCAAAATCACCGCCGACTTAGTTCTTATAGTATTGTGATACATTAATAAAACACAAGACTACAGCTAGCCCAATGGCCAAGGCGTTCGCCTAGCACGCGGGAGACCAGCGTTCGATCCCTGGTTCCTACACTTTTTCCTCCTCCTGCACGCGCTAATGGGCCGGCCCATATGCGGCTTGTGGCGCCCTGTTTTCTATTTCGTTTTTTGCTTTTTACTTTTTTCATTCTTTAAATTCATTCGGGATTTTCAAAAGAACCAAATTAGAAAAAGCTGCGAGTTTTATTGAGAAATCATAAATTGTTCATGATTTTAAAAAATTGTTCGCATATCATATAAAAAATCACAATATCAAATAGATGTTCATGAAAAAAACATGATTTAAAGAAAAATCCAGTATTCAAAACACATTCAATATACATGATTTTTTTGAAATGTTTCCAAAATTAAAACAGGACCGTAAATGATGAACAAAACGAAACATCGGCTGCGTAGAAGTTTTAACAGGGGATCTCTAGAGGTCGATTTATGATTTTATTTAGTCCCTCACATCGGGTAAAAAAAGGCTTCTGTGTTTCGTACAATGCTGAACCCAAAAAATATTTACACAACTATCTATGGGTTAGATTTTTTAAACTATATAAAAATGACTAAATGTCTATTTTGCCTCTGTACATAGCTATGTTTATTCTGGTACAACAGTAATTGTTATGACAACCACCGCTACGCTAGGTCAAGATGATATACATCATTCATCAGTCTAGCTTAGGCAGGGTCCATCAATGCAGTTTGCTCAGCCAAAAATAATTCGTTGTGGCGCCTTAGGAAATCAAATCGTGGTCAAACCATCACATTTTTTGTTTTTTGAAATGACTTTTCAAAAGTCTCTTATCTCATCATGACATCACTTAGACATAGTTTTTGAAATGACATTTTAAAAGCCCTTATCTCACCTTGGCATTTTAATATCCATTATCTACCACTCCTGCATAATTTGATAGTTTGTTCTTCCGTTGCAACGCACGGGCATATTTGCTAGTTAAAATTAAAAGGGTGATCGTTTCTTACTCCCGTAATTATCGTCCGTTTGGTCTGTTTCTTCCTAGGTCACACAGTTTTCGTACGTCGTCGTAGTCAGCTGCGTTCGATATTTTCTTTGTCGCTCTGGTGGGCTTCTAGACGGGCCTTTGTGTTTTTGTATGTCCAATACATAGGAGCCCACATATAGGGGGTAAAAAGCAGCAGCCGTTGTAGTCAGCTCCGTTCGATATTTTCTTTGTCCGCTCGGCTGGGCTTCTAGCCGGGCCTTTGTGTGTTTGTATGTCTATACATGGGAGCCCACATAGGGGGTAAAAAGCAGCAGAAAAAAAACATTTGGGCTGGGTAAAACATTTAAGAAAAAAAAACATTTGAACTCACAACCTCACGGTGATGTAAAATATTGTGCTACCAGCCTAGGTGAATGTTTGATCTGAAAAGCAATGTGGTCTAATCTACTCCCTCCATTCCTAAATAATTGTCTTTCTAGAGATTTCAACACATGACTACATACGGAGCAAAATGAGTGAACCTACACTCTAAAATATGTCTACATATATCCGTATGTTGTAGTCCATTTGAGATGGCTAGAAAGACAATTATTTGGGAACGGAGGGAGTATTAAATAGTACCACCTCGCCTTTTTACATCCAATCCTTGTAACTTCTATAGGTCTATCATTTTTCAGGGTATCAAGGAGTCATCTCGAAAATCAATAAGTGAAGGGTAAAAATTGACTTCCGGCTCTCTAGAGAGGATTTCAACCCGACGTTTCGACGTGCAACCAAAGAAATAAAGAAGGAAAGGATTTGAGAAGCTAATTTGGAAGTGAATGAATAATAACGAAGATGCATGCATGTTGAGCATAATATTGACTTATTGAGAGAGCGCGGGACCTTGGGGATTATAACATGCACTTGTGCATTAAACATATATGTGGGTCAATAAAATACACTAATCAATATTGCATTCACGAAAAAGGGTTTCCCCGCTTTATATATAAAGCATCACCAC
Organism: Triticum aestivum; assembly: GCF_018294505.1. Lineage (NCBI taxonomy): Eukaryota > Viridiplantae > Streptophyta > Magnoliopsida > Poales > Poaceae > Triticum > Triticum aestivum. The sequence goes on from NC_057807.1 coordinate 511,727,521, forward strand.
AACATCGAGCAAGAAGATACAAACGCATGCCATCAATATTGCAATTTTATCAATTCTCTCTCTCTCTCTCTCTCTCTCTCTCTCTCTCTCTCTCTCTCTCTCTCTCTCTCTCTCTCTCTCTCTCTCTCTCTCCTGTAAGCCAATTTGCTGGTATTTCTTTTTTGCAAAAGCATTATCATGTTTACTCATTAGCGAAGCATGGGCCGCAAGTTGAACACTGCATATATCCCCCCACACAAAAATACACAATTTTGTTAGACGTTTTGTAAAGATGGTCGGCTTGAAAGAACAATTCTTCCCCATCTTAGGGACATTTGACTATACTTTTTTTTTGAGAAAAATAATAATTGGATTAGGAGTATCGGAGTGATGAATTTTTTAGCATGTTGTAACACATGACATAGATGTAATTTTTAATATTTCTGATGTTCTTTATATTAACATGACATTTGATAAATAGATCAAAAGTTTTTCCAAGAAAAACATTGTCAATCAGTTCAATTACTCCAAATCATACCCCATGTCCTAGGCTCTACATTGTGGTCCTCCAATTATGCATATGTTTTGGTAATCAGCGTTTGTTGTCCCTTGACATAGTTCGTTGACCAAGCAAATCGTGTTCATAAGAACTGATATTTTTATCCCGTTGCAATGCACGGGCATTTGTGCTAGTACTAAAAATAGTTCTAAAAAAGTCTGATATGAATTCCGTTATATAGCTAGGTACGTCAGTCCAAAAAAACAAGCATCTGGTGGCTAGGTAGGGAAGAACTTGTGCCTATATTTCGAAGGTTACAATGGCCCCGCTTCATTGTCCACCTCCAACTCATGGTTTTTCTTCATTGACATCTTGCCTCTCAGGAGCTGCAGCCTATGCACCACTTCTTTCATGGTAGGCCTCTCCTCACCTTTGTGCTTCAAGCATGCCCTCGCAAGGGCGGCCACCTCACTGATCTGTCTATCATTACCTTCCTCGAGAATTTGAACATCGACGATCTCCATCATAGTGTTATCTTGTAGCCTTCGAACGAAGTGGTAGCACAAGTTCTGCTTTTCACCCCTGGAATTGAGGAAGATTGGCTGCTTCCTAGTTAGGAGCTCGGCGATTATCACACCAAAACTGTAAACATCGCTCTTCTCAGTTAGCTGGCATGTATGGTAATATTCAGGATCCAAGTATCCAAATGTACCCTGCACCGCCGTGACCACACAAGTTTCGTCGATGGAAATGGATCGTGAAGCACCAAAATCTGCAACCTTTGCGGTGAAGTTATCCGTCAAGAGTATATTGTCAGATTTTACATCCCTGTGAAAGATTGGTGTTGCAGCAGCGGAATGGAGGTAAGCAAGAGCGCTTGCCGCCTCGCTAGCAATCCTAATACGATCGTGCCAGGTTAATAAGCTTCTAGCACTCAGCTGATCACCATGAAGAAGCTCAGAGAGCGTGCCGCTGGAGATGAACTCGTACACAAGCAAAGGCACCTCCGACTCAAGGCAGCATCCATATAGTTTTACCACGTTTCGATGATGGATTTGCGACAGAATGGCAAGCTCGTTCACGAATTGATCAATCTCTATTTGATCGACCATTTTGGATTTCTTTATGGCCACTACACGCTGATCTGATAAAATTCCCTTGTAAACGGTACCATGCGCTCCGAGGCCTAGAATGCGTGTGGAGTCAAAATTATCCGTTGCCTTTTCCAACTCATCCAAGGAAAATATTTTGCTGCTATGTGTGGCACTTTCATCGGATGAGTTCAATTGCTCCAAGAGAAGGCCGTTATTTTTCCTGAAGTGTGCTTTCCGAACTCGCTTTTTAGTACTTCTCTTCCACTTTTGAACCAACAAAACTGAAATTGACGCAAGAAACAGAACTCCAATACCAGAGCTTAGTCCAATAACAACTCCTACAAAAGTATGCATACATAATAGTTAGAGGCATACAAGTTTCCCTTTTTCTATGTAACTACTTATCTTTTGTTTGTTTGTTGCCAGTGATAGTTGCAATTGCATTGTTTTGTTTTTTAGAATCAAAGGACAAACACTCTTGTCCCAGTCTAAGTTAAAGCAAAAAAGAAATTCCGTCCGTGACAGAGCATAACAGTGACAACTCTGCTGCTCCCACCAAAACACAAAATATTTACCAGATTACACAACAGAGTATAACAGTGACAACTCTGCTGCTCTGACTAAAACACAAAATATTTACCAGATTACACGACAGAGATCATTTTTCAGAATCTAAAACGGTGCATCATTGGTTGTAACTTGTAAGATGAATAGAGCAAAGTGATAACTTCTGGTGGTTTACCTATAAACCGGTTGGTGCAAGTGTTTGTTTCATTTGAAAAATTGCTGCCGAAAGGACATGAACATTGGTAACCTCCAGCTGTGTTTTCGCAAGATGCAGACTCAGGGCAGGGGCTTGGACTGCGCTGGCATTCATTGACATCTACAGTGAAAATCAAACAAAATACCTGTCCCACGTGAGTATTTCGAAGATAATATAATAAACAGATACAAACATTGGATTATCATTAGATTACAATAAAATGACACTTATCTAGAATTCTTCTTTTTCAGTTAACTGGGCTGCAATTCTAGTAGAATGAATACTACTACATCTAGTCAAAGTGATAGGTTGAGCAAGGTAAGTCTAATACTCCATATAACAAATTGATCAATATTAGATGAGGGCCATAGATTGTTAGTATAGTTGTTTCTTGTACTTTTTCCTTCTTTAGGCAGTTGGTTCTATATTTTCCATTTACATATCCATCTACAGATCTAGTACTATTACAAAACTGTTTATAGAAGTTGATTGGCAACCCCCATCAACAAAGAGACAAATCCACATAGTCTAGCCCCGGATTTACCTCTCTATTTAAATTTTTTGCATACTTGGGAAGGAAAAATATTATTACAGGCACCTGTCCATTGAAGAAATCATTTTTCTAGATTGCTCTAAAAGAAATCTACGAACTAAAGATGCATACGGAGCAAGGAGAGGAACTTGCCTGTGCATCCGCCAGAGAGGTAAGGATTCCCTTGGTATCCGATGGAGCAGTTGCAACGATACCCCGGGCCATTGGACGAATCCACACACACGGTGTTTCCGCCACGGCACGCATAGGAAGACATGTTTGTGCGTGCCGCCTCACATGTTGCATTTCCAATCACCCAGTCAAGCACCACCGGCTGGCGGCCGTTGTAGGTATCATTGAACCTTGTGGTTGTTACATAATCGGAACTGAAGATAAACGCCTCAGTTTCCACCAAGCCGGCATAGCTGCACGGGTTGAAGTACCAACTATTTGTTTCTCTTGTTTTATTGACATAATCCACATCGTAGAAATAGACGTTGTAGCCCATTAAACCCTTGGGAACAACATTTTGGCAGCAGCCAACACCAACGCACGAGCCATTTGTGAGGTCTGCTGGGCTCCCACATACCGATACACATCCTGTTGCATCCCTTGTCATGCCGTTGGTCTTGTAGATGTATCCAATTGTGTTGCAACCAATGGTAACAAAGTTGTTGTCCACGTTTGAGAATCGATAAGGCCAACTTAATTCAAATTCCCAAATTTTGCTATCCATTGTTCCTGTACTAGGATTGTAGCAATATGATGGGATGCGCGATAAAGCTCGGGATTGACCACGGGACAGCGATATGCTTACAATCTCCCGTCGCAGAAGGAATGGCTTGTCATTTCCATCGACGGACCTGCTGCAGTTGAGCTCAAAGCCTTGGTCCATGGCACAGCCAATGCCGATGCCGAATGGATAGGGGATCTCGACATTGCCGCAATGTGTTTTGCATCCGTGGTCAGGTTGTGCTGCTGATATAGACGCTAGGTGCAGCATGACCGCAACGGCACCGAGCAGTAGCACTGACGCCATATTATTTCTCTGAAAAGAAAACAGTCACTTGTTAGCTGCCATAAAAGTTGTAATTGGAAATTCCTATAACTTTTTTTTGTTAGACATACATTCTAGAAAAAAAACTGAAAATAGTAACAGGATTGTAATCTTGCAAGGGAAAAGCTTCTCAAAAATCTTGGTCAGATATTTCGTATGCTTGATATTAGACACGTGTACTAGAGGGAGTATATTCATCGTTTTCTTCATATTTGCAAATTCAAGAATGTTTCTTGCTTTTGGATTAGATAAACTAAATTGGACACTTATAAGAAAACATTGGTCAATTTTAATTGCTCAATTTGGATGTGAGCTATATCTACAGAGCGTTGGGAGGCAGGGAAGCGAGCGAGTGCGGGCATGGATGGCGCAAGTTGGAGTGCCGCTGCAGGATGCGGCGTCGATGAGGCGGAAACGCGCTGGGGAACCGAGGGTCCCATGTGGCAGTGTGCCGGACTGCTGGGAGGGAGGCTAACTGATCTCGCCGGTGGTGCAGAAGAGGAGAAGAGGGGAAGTGAAGAAGGCAAGAGGTCCAGTGACATCTCACTCAAAAGAATAGGAAACAGAATCTTTCAAAAAAAAAAAGGAAACAGAAGGAAATACTGCTGCTGCTACTACATGAGACTTTGCACATTACAGCTTAATTCTAGAGAAACATTAGTATATATTTATTACTACTAGATCATACTAGTATGCGTGTACTACAATTTGTTCTGTTGACACTCTTCAAAGATATGCTACACAAAACCAAGCTGGTTTGACATGAACTTTACCAAGCTAAAGCAGAGCGATGGCCACAGAAACCACAGAGCTAGCTACTTGGAGCAGCACGAGGAGCGTGAGTAGTAGGAGCAGAAGTGAACTCCGGAAATCCAGTCATCTCAAACTGAATTAATTACCTGGGGTAAAAATGGCCGCCGGCCAAACGGAGTGAAGGAAGCACGATCGATGTGATCGAGGTGCCGTGCCGTGCCGGAGACCTCCAACTGAAGCAGGGACCAAAAGGAATGAATGGAATCTGGTGTCAGGAAGAATGGGAAGGGACATTGGTTTTTGTCTGATAGAGGTGTGAGTGTGACTGACAACATTTTCGACATGGTGGCTCCTTTTGAAATGTTCAACATGGGAGACTTGGTTTGCCACAAACACACAAACACACACATAGACTTGGGCAAAACTCCAGCCAACTCATGACATACGAAAGCTGACAAAGGAAGAAAAATAATCTAGTGAGTTTTCTCCCATTAACTTGTTCATCTGAATATTAAGGTTCTTGCTTCGCCAATTGCTTACTTTTTTCCTTTTCATTTTCATTATCAAAAAACGAAGTGTTGGCTTTTGAACGGGGCGTAAGGGGAGCGCTGCGTGTAAGGTGGAGCCGAGTGCAAATCATACGACAATGATACAGTTTGCATATACTTTCTGGAACGCCGGCCGCCGCTAGCTCAAACGCCGGCCGGAGAAGTTTTCTGATGGCTCTGGCAGTGATGGGCACATATATAATTGCCTGGTTTTTGGATTCCAGTTCCATTGGAAAATGACAGAAAAGAAAGGATTCAGCAAGCCAAAACATAAATTTGGGAATTGAAGGAGCAGCTGTTTATTTGTTGGCTAGTGTCTTCTGAAACTGCACACTAATGCATCAGACTTGACTTGCTCAGGAACTACTAGCAGAGGCGACCACTACAAATGCAGGAGGAGATGGCCAGGAATTATTCGGAGCAAATATCACAAAACATTAACTATTAATGGCTAGAATTTCACAAAACCATACATTTTTTGGGGGTAAGTTGTTTCACTGAACAGAGACCTTTCAGATTACGACGTCTGACACTGATTGTCTCTGACACCCCACACTAGCCTGACATATATCCCAATCAAATATAAATTGCAACTCGAAGATTGAAACATAAGTCGTAAATCAAAGCACACCAATCCAGTGGCACATAAAAGATGTTGCTATGACAAACTAAAAGAGTCCCATTTAAATTCAACGAGGTATGTCGGTCCAGGAAACAAGCTCCTGCTCCATAGTGTAGCATCTGGTGACATCCTGAGCTGAATGATTGGCAGCCGAGAAGAACTCACCGTGCCGTGGGCCGGAGCTAGCGCTGAAATAAGTGGAACAGTTTGAAGGCAACAATGGCATGGCTTCACCCTCGCTCTCTAGCTCGTGGTTTTTCTCCATTATCATCTTGCCCCTCAGGAGCTGCAGCCTAAGCTCCACTTCTTTCATGGTAGGCCGCTCTTCTCCTCTGTGCCTCAAGCACACCCTCGCAAGGGCAGCCATCTCAGCGATCTGTCTATTCTTGCCTTCCTCGATAACTTGAACATCGACCATCTCCATCAAAGTGTTATCTTGTAGCATTTGAAGAAAGTAATGAGATAAGTTTTGCTTTTCACACCGGGAGTTGAGGAAGACCGGCTTCTTCCTAGTGAGAAGCTCGACTATTATCACACCGAAGCTGTAAACATCGCTCTTCTCGGTTAGCTCGCCGGTGTGGTAATACTCAGGATCCAAGTACCCAAATGTGCCCTGCACTGCTGTGACCACACGAGTTTCATCGATGGAGATGGATCTCGAGGCACCAAAGTCTGCCACCTTTGCACTGAAGTTATCTGTTAAGAGTATGTTGGTAGATTTCACATCTCTATGAAAGATTGGTATTGCGGCAGCGGAATGGAGGTAAGCAAGAGCACTTGCCGCCTCACTAGCAATTCTGATACGATCGCCCCAGGTTAACAAGCTTCTACCACTCAGGTGGTCACCATGAAGAAGTTCAGACAATGTCCCGTTGGAGACGAACTCATACACGAGCAAAGGCACCTCTGACTCAAGGCAACATCCAAAAAGTTTTACCACGTTTCGATGACTGATTTGTGATAAAATTGCAAGCTCATTTATGAATTGATCGATCTCTCTTTGATCGGCCATTTTGGACTTTTTTATGGCCACAACACGTTGATCGGATAAAATCCCCTTGTAAACAGTGCCATGCCCTCCGAGGCCTAGAATGCGTGTGGAGTCAAAATTGTCTGTTGCCTTTTCTAACTCATCCAAGGAAAATATTTTAGTGCTATGTGTGGCACTTTCATCAGATGAGATCAACTGTTCCAAGACAAGGCCTTTGTTTTTCCTGAAGTGTGCCTTTCGAACTCTACTTTTAGTGCTTCTCTTCCACATCCGAACCAACAAAGTTGAAATCGACGCAAGAAATAGAGCTCCAATGCCAGAGCTTAGTCCAATAACAACCCCTGCAAACATATCCATATGTAATAGTTAGATGCATAAAAGTTTTTTTTTCCTTTTGTAGGTAACGACATTTCTTTCGTTTGTGGGTTGCTGGTGATAGTGGTGACTGCGTCATTTCATTTTTAAAATCAAAGGACTAACGTTCTGCTTCTAGTAAACGTAAAAGCAAAACCCGAATTTTGGCCGTGACAGAGCATAAAAGTGACAAGCCTCTTACACATTAGTACCAGCCAATGAAGAGAACAACAACTTTGCTGCTCTCACCAAAACACAAAACATTTACCAGATTAAATAGCAAAGATCATCTTTCAGAATCTAAGACGGTGCATCATCGATTGTAAGTTCAATAAAGCAAGGTACTAACTTTTGGTGGTTTACCTATAAAGCGATTGGTGCAAGAATTTGTTTCCTTTGCAAAACTGCTGCCAAAAGGGCACGAACAATGGTATCCTCCAACTGTGTTTTGGCAAGTTGCGGACTCGGGGCACGGGCTTGGACTCTGCTCACATTCATTAACATCTGCAGTGAAAATCAAACAAAATACCTGATCCCAACTTAGTCTTTCGATGGTAATACAAACATATATGAAGATTGGAGTATCAGTACATAAATATAAAGTGGCACTTGAACTAGACTTCTCTTTATAGAATTGGGTCACAGTTCTACTCGAATGAGTATCGACTATGAGTCAAAGTGAAAAGTTAAGCACAAAGGTATTTTTTAATCAATGATGCAAGTGAGATGGTATTCAAGATGAAAGGCAAGTGTAATGTAACAATTTGATCAACACAGGAATATATTTTAGTATATAATGGTTTGTTCTCCATTTCCATTTGTATAGGTTGTTGGTTACCAGTAATGTTTATCTACTATTACATAAGTATTTATATAAGTTGATCTGCTACCCCCATTGCTCAAGAGACATAATCCACACAATCTAACCCCTGATTTGCTTTTATTATTCTGATTTTGTACATGCTTCAGAGAGAAAAAAAATGCTATTATACACATCTGTCCATTCCACAAATCCTTTTGAGACAGCTGTAAAAAAAACTAAAAATGCAAGCAGAGGAAGGGGAGGAACTTGCCTGTGCATCCACCAGAGATATACAGATTCCCTTGGTATCCAACGGAGCAGTTGCACAGGTAACCTAGGCCGTTGGACGAATCCACGCACACGGTGTTTCCGCTACGGCATGCATAGGAAGACATGTTTCTACGGGCCACCTCACATGTTGCATTCCCTATCACCCAATCAAGCACCACCGGCTGCCGTCCCTTGTAGGTATCATTGAACCTTGTAGTTGTTACATAATCGGAGCTGAAGAAAAATGCCTCTGTTTCCACCAAGCCGGCATAGCTGCATGGGTTGAAGTACCAACTATTTGAAGTATTGACATAATCCACATCATAGAAATAGACATTGTAGCCCATTAAGCCCTTGGGAACGACATTTTGGCAGCAGCCAACACCAACGCACGAGCCATTTGTCAGGTCTTGTGGGCTCCCGCACACCGAAACACATCCTGTTGTATTCCTTGTCCTGCCGTTGGTGTTGTAGATGTACCCAATTGTGTTGCAACCAATGGTTATGAACTTGTTGTGCACGTGCGAAAACCGATAGGGCCAAGTTAATTCGAAACCCCAAATGTAGGCACCCATTTCTCTTGTACTAGAATTGTAGCAATACGTCGGGATGGTTACCAAAGCTCGGGATTGACCACGGGTTGCCGAGATGTTTAGAACCTCCCAGTAATTTATGAATGGCCTCTCGATCCCATCGGCAGTCCTGCTGCAGCTGATCTCGAAGCCTTGTTCGATAGCACAGCCGGTACCAATGCCAAATGGATATGGGATCTCTACGTCACCACAACGCGTTTTGCATCCGTGGTGAGGCTGCAATGATGATATAGATGCAAGGTTCAGCATGAGTACAATGGCACCAAGCACTAGCACCGGCGCCATATCAAGTCCCTGCAACTGCAATTAGTGTGGTCAAATTAAGCAATTGTCTGCTATGCTGAAGGAAAAAGAGAGCATCTCGAAAAAACTTCGATGTTATCACTTCTTAATTGTCTGAAAGTTGAAAGTGAAAACACCTGTGTATGCTTATGCTATAGAAACAACTGAAGTTAATAGCAGGGGTTGGATGGGTTCAAAGATTTACATCAAAGGAAGTAACCTTGCAAATAAAATGATATGCTAACCTTCTGGTCAAAACACAAGAGTAATTTTTTTACAGTAGACAAAACATAAGTATATTTTTATTTATAATAATATGTGGCTCCCGTGTCCCCACGCCCCATGAACGCCCCCGCGTCGCCCCCCGTAGGGCGGCTCGGGCAGACACCCAAGAAAACCTAGCCGCCGGGCCACCTCTATCCCCTTCCTCTCCTTCGTCGCCGCTGGAGGAAGCCGCCGGGCGAAGCGCCGAGCGGCCGACGGTGGTGGCGGAGGCCCTCTTCCTCCCGCGTCGGGATCGGGTGAGACGGGTCACCCAATGACGCTGGGGTGCTTCTCCCGGATTTGGGTCGCGGCGGCGCAGCGGATCGCCTCCGGCGACGGCACAGGGCGGCGGCGTGGTGGTGGGCAGCGGCGGCGGCGCTGCATGGCGACGTGGAAGAGCAGGTGGTGTTGGCCGATCGGCGCGTCCGTGCGATCACGACGGCCATGGCTACGGTGGCCGGCGGCTCAGCTGTACGGCGGCGGCGGGATGTGACTGGTGGCAACGGCGACGTCCGGCCTGGATCCTGGGGCGGCGGCCCTGGAAGGTGGTGGCAGGTGAAGCTCGGACCTCTCGCGGTGGCATGGCGTGGTGTTGTCCCTGTCCAAGGCGGATCTGCACCGGCGATCTGGTGGTTTTGGCTTCGGATTTGTTCGGATCAGAGACGGTGACGAGCGCGCGGGTTCCCTCTCGGTGGCTCTTGCAGCTTGGCGAGGTGGGGTGGTAGCCCTCCTCCCAGGCTCTAGTGGTAGCACACATAGGCAGTGGCCGGTGTGCCAGGGCTCCCACGGTGGTAGTGCTGTTATGGATGGTCGTGGGATCTGGGTGGCTAAATCTGGGGCTTTGAAGGCGGTCTGGATGGTGCACAAGTTGTCGATTGGATTTTCTTAGGACAAATCCGGGTGAAAACCTGGTCTTCGGCTGGTGGCCGGAGCAGGTGATGGTGACGCCCTTGGCGTCGTTTCCTTCATGGAGGCATCATCGAGGTGAAGCTCCCAACTCCTCCCGCTACCTCCAGGGGAAACCCTTGATCAGTTGATCGGATGATGGCGGCGCTCTTGTGTCATTTCCCCCTTGGGGGCGTCATTCTTGGAGGTGTGCATTGGCTCGAGGGACCAGTGGACGGTTTTAGCGGTGGAGCGGCGATTCATGTCACGCATCGATGATGTGGAGCCTCAGCGGCGTGGTGCAGCAGAGTCTCGACGCCGGAGGTGTGATGATGGACGTGCGTAGAAAGGTGGCATTGTCTGACGCCGTGGTGGTGTTGACGGCAGGCCTAGCAAGGTCGATGCATTAGTACCTGCTGAAGATGGATCAGCGTATGACGGCGGCGACGGTATCTGAGAGTGTGCCAAACTGGTGTGTGCCAGACCCGGCAATGTGGCTTGGTTGGGGCCTTCGGCTTTAGATGTTAGGCTTTGGTGCGAGGTTTGTTTGGTAATCGGCACCCCTTCATCAACTAGATGTAGAGGCCTTTGTAAATACTCCCTCCATTTCTTTTTAGTCTGCATATAAAATTTGGTTAAAGTCAAACTTTGTAAAATTTGACCAACTTTGTAGAAAAAAATACCAACATCTACAATACTATAGCTATACGGTATGAAAATTAAGTTCGTGATGCATATAACAATATTGATTTTATATTATGAATCTTAATATATATTTCTATAAACTTAGTCAAAATTAACAAAGTTTGACTTTGATCATGCAGACTAAAAAAACGGAGGGAGTAATTAATAAAATAACTACATGCATCATCCAGATGCAAAGGCCGGGATCATCTTCCTTTTAAAAAAAATATAATAATATGTAATAAAAAACGAAATATGCATCTTGCTTTTTGGCTGTTGTATTACGGCGCCTTGCAGAGAATGGTGAATTGCTTTCGCCATATTGTAAATGATTCATGAGTGTACTGATGTTGAAATTAATTAATGACAGTCCACTAATTTTCTCTAAAAAAAATACTCCAAGCTCGATATGATCGCGCGGTTCGGATTTAAGCTCCAAGCTGTACCTACAGAGCGGCCGGAGGCGGGAAGCGAGCGCGCGGCGGCGGCAGGATGCGGTGCTGGCGAGGCGGCGAAGCGCATGGTCGCCCTGGCCGGGGGAGTTGGCGCGGACGCGGAGGCGCCGCCGCGCCGCGCCACCTCCTGCGGAGGGCGCGGTAACCTGGGCCATGGCGGAGCTGCGTCGTCACCTCTCACCAGATGTGGAGAAGACAACGCGGGGTGGGGGTCGGGTAGGAGAGGCAAAACTATCTATCAGGCAGCTTGCAGGGGTCCTGCTAATTGCAGATGGTAAGAAGGTTTGGAACTTTTAATAGCGGAAAATTAAGTTTGAACTTTAGAAATAAGTTTGAACTCCCTCCGTATCAAATCAATCAAAATAATTAAACTGCAAAAAACGTCTTATATTTTGGTACGCCGTAGTAGATTTGATTTGTGGACATTTCCTTCATAGCAGATGGTAAAAAGTTCCGAGTATCGGGATCACAGGCTATTACACACAAGTGCCATTTGAATCGAATCACTTAACATCAGAAGGCCAAAGCAGGGGGGAAATCAAAACGCAAAGAGCTAGCTCTAGCTGTAGACAAAGGGAGCAGAAGTGAATCCCATTAATCTCCAACAGAGGTACGTACCAGGGGTATGGCCGGCTGGGAGCACGAGCACGACCGATGCGGTGCCGGAGGCAGTCGATGGAGCGTGCAACCGGAGCAGAGGATGAGGTTCAAAACATAACATAGAGGCAATACCCCGGCCGTGTTTTTTAGGCTGTCTGATCTGATCTGATAGAGGCGTCACTGGTAAAAGATTGTTTGTTTCGATCTCTAGGCAGCCTTTCAACGTGGTAACTCGTTTTGAAATGTGCAACGTGCATGGAGAATCTTGTCTGAGACCGGAACGGTCAAGATCTAACCACCACGGACGACGGTCTCGATGGATCTTGTCTTGGAAAATGAAAGCACTTGGTTCACACCTGCCCGGGCCAGCCAGGAGCGCCGCTCCGCCACTTGTTTCCAGAGCGGCGGCGAGCAACGACAAGGCCACGAGGGGTGACCCCGGTACTGGCCGATGGGCTGCAATGAGGTCGCGCTAAGGGCAACTCCAACGCATGATCCAAACGGATGTCCGTTTTATTCATTTTTTGTCTGTTTGGAGTGGTAATGAGGTCGTGTTCGTCCGGACTTGTGGATGTGTCGGCCGTATTTCGACCGCATCTCATCTGCATATATTTTTTTGCAATACATATCTTTTATTTTCATCACTGATTTTTGATACATTGAAGCATATCATCAAATCTTGACTAGAATAGAAAGACCAAAGAAAACAAGAACCACAAGAAGACCTTTTATAATATACCCAACTTCCGTAACTGCTTCCGCAAGTTGGATTAGTGCGTTCTCGATGCATTCATTGTTGAACTACGGAGTCTCGATATTGCGTGCTTATTTCTTCTTCAAGTCTAAAGAAGTGGACCTTGCTTATTCGCATCTAGTCTTATCTCTAACCTCTATTCTAGCTAGCAACAAGTGCACAAACATCTATTAAATTGCGTCCTATCAATAGATCAATGTATTCTTATTTTCAATACCAAAAGTTGCATCCAACCTACACAATAAATATTTGACTGTAAGTAAAACTAGCCAACCCGACAGCACAACCGAAGCTAGACTAGCGCATACCCCGTCGTTTTTACATTTGACGAACACCCATCTGGGATGTTCCGAAGTTGTAGACATGTGGCACAACACCTTATGTGGGCAGTCGTCGCACTTTATGAGCGGCAACAGTGCGCCGACGAGCCTTTGGGCCAGCACCGAGCCCGGCGACGGCCATTCGTGTATTTGCCAGCGAACCACCAACGTGGTAGATCCGAGCGGCTAGAGGCGTAGTCAGTACCTGCATGCGGCCTGGCAGCCTTGCCGGGGCTAATCGGCCCGGTGCCCGGCCAGTCCATGGCACGGCGTGGCCTACGGTAGCCGGGTGAGCTTAAATTCGGTCGGATCCACTCCAAATCCGACCGCCGGGTGCGCTAAAATCAGGTGGCCGGGATTGGACAGCTCGGGGCGTCGAGGGAACGGGGGCTGCGACAAGGTAGGGCCGAGCGCGGGGTCATGTTGGACAGCGACACGTCCGAAAAAATGGCATCAGCGGCGGCTCGGACGAGAGGGGCGGGGTGCGGCTGGAGTGGGAGGAGGGGAATAGAAAAAGGGGCGCATGTGTCCCTGACGGGCGGGTCAGGGGAGGACATGGGTAGGCGCCACGCACCGTCCGCGCATGTCAGTTTGGCCGCAAACTTGGCCTAAAGTTGAACTGGGAATAAGTCGACAGCGGATCAAAAACAAACATCGATTCATTTGCCCCGCGCGTTGGACGGTCTTTTCTGTCTGTTTACCCTCAAATAAACGTGGATGAACCATTTAGTGTCATGCGTTGGAGTTGCCCTAAGCTGGATTAACTCGATACGTACGAGCGTTACATTATACAGAAATGGAGCGACATGCACCAGTCGCGCATGCAGGGCAGTGTTAGCCTGATAATGATGATGAATGTTCCTGATGATGGGTGGTGGCTGTAGGCTTCTTGTGCTTGACTAACTGAAAGTTGAGTACAAGTAGTGAAGTACAAACCCAATTCTTCGTCGGGCTACTACCACGGAAGCGTAAACTCCCGTTAGCTAAGTATTTCTGTATCTGTAACTTAAAATACATCTAGATACATTTATTTTTTAGATGAGTAATTTCGAACGAAGGAAGTACTAAACTGGGCGAAAACTCTAACTAAACGTGGTATTACTGACACATGCTGCCTAATTTACCAGCTAGCTAGTGCGATTTTTCTCCCGGTAACTTGTTCAGGGCTTGATTTATGACGGCGCAGAAACGTTGTTGCAACGTAGGTGCGCACCGCGTCAACGCTGTCGCTTCACACCTGAAGTGAAGATTTTACCAAAGAACAATTCCAGAGGTTGGTGCTTGCTAAGAGCATCTCCAGCCGTTGGCCCCAGGAGACGTTAAAAATCGCCCCTGCAGGTGTACCGGCGCTAAACCGCGCGCTGGGGGCGTGATGCCTCCCAGTCGCGGCGTCCATGGTTGTTTGAAAATTTTAAATACGGCACAAACACGACGCAAATTCAACGCAAACTTCGGCGAGTTCGTTCAAATTTAAACATATTTTACAAAAAAGAAAAAAGAAAACTACTAGGCTGCTCCTCGCCGTCTCCCTCGCCGATCCTCGCCGCCCGCCGCCCGCCGCCCTTGCAGTTCTACATGCCGAGGAGATTGTAGAACCGCGTGTAGTCGCCGCCGTCGTCATTGTCGTCGCCGTCGTCGTCGTCGTCATCGTCGTCGCCGCCTCCGCCGTCCCTGCTGCAACCCTCCCCCGGTTGGCGCGGCGGGTTGGACGGTCCGGGGGCGTCCTCGTCGTCGTCGCTGTCGAGGATCACGACGTCGTGCTCGTCCTCGCGCCCACGTTTGCGGGCGGCTATCTCGTCCAGGGCCCGGCGCTGACGGACCATCTCGTCGCGGAGGTAGTCGTCCCGCGCCCACTGTAGGGCCTCCTCGTCGGACCGGGCTATCTCCTCGTACTCCGCAGGGAGGCCGGGCTCCGGCTTGGGCGCGACGAGGACGAAGTGGCCAGAGGGGGGGGGAATCGCCGATGCGGACGCTGGAGCTGCGTGTGCGCCCGCTGACAGGCGTGTCCTGGGGTTTCGGCTTGATGGGGCGGAGGCAGGGAGAGCCGGATGAGCGGCCGGACGAGGAGGAGGAGGCCCCGGGCTGCTCCATGCGCCTCGGCGTCCACGAGCTCCCTCGTCGACGAGAGAAGGACGGGGAAGCGGGGTACTCGGGCCTCGGTGTGTTGCCGCCCTCGATGTACTCGAGGACGGCCTCCAGCGTGCGGCCAGGCACGCACCACCACCGGCGCCGCCCCTCGGAGTTGAGCCTGCCGGAGGGCACGACGCCGTTTGTGGCCTCGAACTGTTCGGCGTGGCGGTGGCGAAAGTAGGGCTCCTAGAGCGGGCTGTCGGGGACGTACCGCGGGCCTTCCCTCGCCGACCGCGGCAGGGAGGCGCAGATACACACGATCTTCGCACGCCACGCTGCCCCGGTGGGTGGTGGTGGCACTAGGACGCCGCCGACGCTGATCCTCCATGCCCCGGGCACCCGCATGTCCGGCGGGACCGGGTACTCGACCTCGAAAAGGAGGCGAGCTGGAGAGGCGAGAGGAGGGGAGGAAGGGGGAGAAATGGCGCGTCGACGTGGAGGCTCTGTGCGTGTCTCCGGCGCGCTGGGGGTCGGCTTATATAGGCGGAGGCGCCGCGTAGTACGCGTGGCCGCCGCGTTACGCGTGGCGGGCGAGGGGACGCGCGTCGTCCGGTCTTCACTGCGCCGCCCGTGAGGCATCAATGGAGGCTGACCGGCGCGGTAGCGCGCGCAGCTTTGGCATTGATTCGCCGCGGGAAACGAGGAGATGAGGACGACGAAGCGGCGAGAAGAGAGGCGAGTCGCTGGCAAGGAGGGCCCGCGCTCTTTCGCGCCAAAAACGATTCGCCCGGCGCCCCCGAGCGCCCCCCAGTGCGCCGGGTTCGGGTTGGGTCCACCGACGCCAATTTCGGCCCGAGCCGGCGAAAACTGGGCCCTTGGGGGCGTGACTGGACCGATTTTTTGGCGCCAAAGTCGTCTGGGGGGCTTGTTGGGGGCACGGGTGGAGATGCTCTAACATGCATAATTTCAGGCGTGAGTGTGACTGCTCTCACTCCTGTCAATTACAAGTTGCAACAAGTAAACTCCTGTCTTCGTCCTGCAAAAGCTCCATGACAAAACAAATGGTGCCAGATCATGGTTTAATTTCACACGGGGCACCTCCATCAGGCTGTGTAGCTTTAATTTCATGGACGCCATCAGGTTGCAAATGGTGGCAAAGTCGATTCGCACCCTGCAACACACGCTGAAATATTTTACTTCAAGAACCGCAACAAGATAAAACATTGATAGCCCGGTAGATAGACCAGTAAAGATGCACATGTCATCCGGTCCGAATGAAATATGTGTCGATTCCTCGTAGCTTCAGAGACGCGCCACCAACATGGAAGCCTTTGCGAGCTCTGAACATTTTGTTGATCTTCAGTGTCGTAATCTTTCTGAAGGCGCCGTCTTGAAATTTACGGTTCATCGTCTGCAGCTACATCTCTTCGCGGTGGCATGTTCACGGTTGAGGATCCCGATAGCTCTTGTAGTGGCTGGGTGTGGTGTTGCTGCGTCTAGCGCCTATGTATCTAGCCTTGGGTGTGTGCGTGAGTTGTGGTGGCATGTGTTTGTATCAGATTGTGGTTGGTTGGTGCTTTATATATAAAGCGGGGCGAAAGTCTTTGTCGGTGAAGAGACCGTTCAGCTTGACCCACATGACGCGGGCGTCGTTGCCGGCGCTCATGACCGTGTGGAACAAGTCCTTGGAGATGGTGGTGAAGAACCACCGGATGATCGTGACGTCGATCGCGGTCCACTCGACGTCGTCCACCATGGCGCGGGAGTCAACAGTGCCATCCACATGATCCACGAGGTTGTTCTCGCCACGCGAAGTACGTGGAGTTGGAGGCGTCGAGGACCACGGGGACGCGTGCGTGGACGTTGATGTCGCGGATCTCAGCAGGGTCGACGGCGAAAGGGTTGGAGTAGGTGGAGGCGTTGGACGACATGGCTGCGTGGGGAAGGAGGCAGCGCGGCTGAGGAGGAGCGGTGCAGCGGTGGGAGGCGGCAGGGAGGAGAGGGCGCGCGGGGAGGCGCGCGTGGGGGAGGGGAGGTGGCGGCGGCCCGAGGCAGCGGCTAGGGTTTGCGGAAGCGGTAGGATCGACTTGCGATAGATACCATATAGAGAATGATTTGGTGCATCGATAATTGATTGATCGTGCACTAGGCACATATATATACGTACAAGGGGTGCGACCGGTATCTTGTCTCCTAAGATACACGTACATACAGAGGGAGACAGATGAGGGAGTCCTAGATAAGGGGGTATCCGGACAGCCGGACTATATACATCGTCCGGACTATAGAAGCGTTAAGATACAAGACTCAAGACTTTGGCTCGTATCCGGATGGGACTCTCCTTTGCGTGGAAGACAAGCTTGGCGATCTGGATATTATGTTCCCTTCCTTGTAAACCGACCCCATGTAAACCCTAGCTCTCCGGTGTCTATATAAACCGAAGAGCATGGTCCTTAGAAGGCCGATCACAATTACAATCATACCATCATAGGCTAGCTCTTAGGGTTTAGCCTCTACGATCTCGTGGTAGATCTATTTTTGTATTCCACATATCTTCAATATTAATCAAGCAGAAAGTAGTGTTTTACCTCCATCGAGAGGGCCCGAACCTGGGTAAACATTGTGTCCCTTGCTTCCTGTTACCATCAGCCTAAGACGCACAGATCGGGACCCCCTACCCGAGATCCGCCGGTTTTGACACCGACATTGGTGCTTTCATTGAGAGATCCTCTGTGTCGTCGCTTCGAGGCTTGATGGCGTCTTCAATCGTCAACAACACGGTCCAGGGTTAGACTTTTCTCCCCAGACATATCTTTGTGTTCGGCGGCCTCGCACTGCGGGCCAATTCACTTGGCCAGTTGGAGCAGATCGACATCTTCACCCCTGGCCACCAGATCAGGTTCGGAAACTTGAACTATACGACGGATATCCGCGGAGACTTGATCTTCGACGGATTCGAGCCTGCGCCAGGAGCGCCGGACAGCCATGACGAGCACGGCCTAGACCTGCTGTCGGACAGTGCCCGGGACATCATCCCTGAAGCAGCCTTGGATCTAAATCCAGGGCAGGTTGCGTTGCCTATGGACGAAGGGCTGGACCCCGCTCCGCAGGCCGCACACTCATTAGCGATAGAGCCGAACACGGGTCCCACTGCTGTGGAGGCCTGTAATCCCGGACCCTCGGACTCATATCCGGCTGTTGGTCTTGGTCCGCTCACTCTCGAGCCAGCCGAGCCAGGTTGGGTTCCGGTAATGGAGTTTACCGCTGTAAACATCTTTCAGCACTCACCCTTTGGCGACATTGCTGAACTCATTGAAGTCTCTCTCTTTGTCAGGAGACTCTGGGCCAAACTATGTCCGGCTGGAGTGGGAAGCAGGCGACGAAGGAATTCGCTGCCCACCCACCACCCACTTTGTCCCCACGGTCGATGATTTAACCGACGTGCTCGACTTTGACTTTGAAGACATCAACGGTATGGACGACGATGCAGGAGACATACAAGAGTCACCGCTCATAGGGCGGTGGACAGCCACCTCTGCATACGATATATATATGGTGGACACTCCGAAAGAAACGAATGGCGATGAGGCAACGGAGGATAACCCCTCCAAGAAGAAAGAAAAGCATGGGCATCGCCAGCGCCGCTCCAAGCCCCGCCAAGGCAATACCGGCGTCGGAGATGATAATAATCCGGACGGTGCCGACGATGAATACAACCCCGAATAGCCCGCCTTCGAGCATGTCGAACAGGAAGACGGGCATAACAGCCCAGATGAACAGGCGATGGACGGGTATCCGGAGGAGGACGACTACATGCCCCTCTCCAAAGACGAGATTAGCCTCGGCGACGATGAGTTCGGCATACCCGAAGACCCCGCAGAGCAGGAGCACTTCAAGCGCCGGCTTATTGCCACTGCGAGAAGTCTGAAGAAGAAGCAACAGCAGCTCCAAGCTGATCAAGATCTGCTCACAGAAAGATGGACAGAAGTCCTGGGAGCCAAGGAATATGGACTCGAGCGCCCCACGGCTGACCAACCGCCTCGAGGTCGGGACAAAACAACATATCAGCCGAAATACCAGCCCGTACCCCCGCACCGGTTTACTACGGCCCGGGGCAATACTCAGGACATGCGCGATAAACTGGATAACGTCGCAGGACAACCAAGATCGATCTAATGATCGCGGGGGCGCGCCGAAGCACATGACGATGATCGTCATACCGGATACACTAACAGCAAATTCACCCGGGCTGAATACAACCAGTGAGACGCAGCCGGACTGCGCCATGACATAGCCCGACATAGAGGCGCCGCACACCCCCTATGCTTCACTGATGAAGTGATGGATCACGAGTTCCCAGAAGGGTTTAAACCCGTAAACATCAAATCATACGATGGCACCACAGACCCCGCGGTATGGATTGAGGATTTCCTTCTCCACATTCACATGGCCCGCGGAGATGATCTACATGCCATCAAGTATCTTCCCCTTAAGCTCAAAGGACCTTCCCGGCACTGGCTAAAAAGCTTGCCCGCAAATTCCATTGGCAGTTGGGAAAACCTGGAAGATGCATTCCTTGACAACTTCTAGGGCACATATGTGCGACCTCCGGATGCCGATGACTTGAGCCACATAACTCAACAGCCCGGAGAATCAGCCAGGAAATTCTGGACTCGGTTCCTAACTAAAAAGAACCAAATAGTCGACTGTCCGGACGCCGAAGCCCTGGCGGCTTTCAAGCATAATATCCGTGATGAGTGGCTCGCCAGACACCTCGGCTAGGAGAAACCCAAGTCCATGGCAGCTCTTACGACACTAATGACCCGCTTTTGCGCGGGCGAGGACAGCCGGTTGGCTCGCAGTAGCACTACGCCACATTCTGGAACTTCAGATGTCCGGGACAATAATGGCAAGCCACGGTGCAACAGACACAAGCGACGGAACAACAACGACAGCACCGAGGATACGAGGGTCAATGCCGGATTCAGCGGATCGAAATCCAGTCAGCGGAGGAAGCCATTCAAGCGCAACAATCAAGGACCGTCCAGTCTGGACCGTATACTGGAGCGCTCGTGCCAAATTCATGGCACCCCAGACAAGCCAGCCAACCACACCAATAGAGACTGTTGGGTCTTTAAACAGGCCGGCAAAATAAACGCCGAAAACAAGGACAAGGGGCTGCACAACGACGATGACGATGAGCCCCGGCGTCCGAACATGGGGGGCCAGAAGAAATCCCCCCCAGGTGAAAACGGTCAACATGATCTACGCCACCCACATCCCCAAGCGGGAATGGAAGCAAGCACTGCGGGACGTATATGCGATGGAGCCAGTCGTCCCCAAATTTAACCCATGGTCAGCTTGTCCGATCACCTTTGATCGTAGGGATCATCCTACTAGCATCCATCACGGCGGCTCAGCTGCATTGGTTTTAGACCCAATTATAGACGGATTTCACCTCACAAGAGTCCTTATGGACGGAGGCAGCAGCCTAAACCTGCTTTATCAGGACACAGTGCGGAAGATGGGCATCGATCCTTCAAGGATCAAGCCCACCAAAACCACCTTTAAAGGTGTCATTCCTGGAGTAGAGGCCCGTTGCACGGGCTCTATAACATTGGAAGTGGTCTTCGGATCTCCGGATAATTTCCGAAGCGAAGAGCTAATCTTCGATATCGTCCCTTTCCGCAGTGGTTACCATGCCCTGCTCGGACGAACCGCATTTGCTAGATTCAATGCGGTACCACACTATGCATACCTCAAGCTCAAGATGCCAGGCCCGCGCGGGGTCATAACAGTCAACGGGAATATGGACCGCTCTCTCCGTACAGAAGAACATACTGCGGCCCTTGCGGCAGAAGTACAATGCGGCCTCCTCCGGCAAACCACCAATCCGGCGACGACATCTTCAAGCTCCATCAAGCGAGGGCGGAACACCCCGCAGCAAGATCAGTAGGCACGACAAGAGCAGGACTAGCAGTCCGGCCTCCACTCAAATCCCATCAAAGCAGCATTCGTACCACGCGTACACAATTATGCACTCAAAATACCATGGGCACAGGCGGAGGTGTATCAGGGGATCAGTCAATAGTGCGGTATCACTTAATAACCTTTCCATTCACCTTTAAGGACATTGCTTTAGTGTAGCTTCTCCAGAATAGCTGGATTGTCGGACTTACATAGGAGACGAAACCCAAGAGGCAACAAGCTTTGGGCATAGCAGGAAACACCCAGGTGGAATTTATTTACGATCATTATTCCTGCTTTATCTATCTGTACGCAGCCTGCCCCTAGATAGGATATGTCAAATCATCCTATTTTGTCTCCACTTAATGCATACATTGTAAACATACGCTTAAACGTACTATTTATCAATGGGAGACCACATATAGCGTCAGCTTACTTATTTTTATTTGAGCATTTTTTATAAATGTCTATTTCATTTTGCATCCGTACACTTTGGTACGTGTAGTTTGCCAGGGGCTTCTTATGGTACCCCATAATACGGCAAGTCAAGTCCGAACACTTTCAACAGTGCGGCACCCTGAACTTATAGCATTATATGCATCAGCTCCGAATCATGTCTTGGGTTACGGTTGGGATAGCCCGGCTCCCTTGCTTTGGTGCCTTACTTTTCATTAATTCGGCTAAGATACCGCAGGGAGAACTACTGCGATTGTGCCCTGGTTCTGCCGGACGAGCACCTCAGTAGAGAAAGCACAAAACTGTCCGACATGATGTGGCGAGAGACTGGTCGCTGTTCGAGAGGTCTTAAAATCCTTAAAGATTTTTCCGCTTTAGGCGTTAATTCGGCTTTGTCCGATATAGGCGTGTATAGCGCCCCAATTCGACCTTCCAGATTCTAGGGGCTTCGCCGAAATTTAAAATCATATACTTTTTATGACTAAGTGAAGGTTATAAAGCCGTATAGTCCGATTGTCTGGTTCGCTGCGCTGGACACCTCCTTAAGGGACTAAACATTTCTATAAAGAGTGTCCGGGTTTTCCACGAACACCCCAGTACTAGTTACATGGGGGCGGAATCCGACGACTGGCCTACTTTCAGAATTTGATAAACGGCCGCACAGAAGGTAATATTTTAAATTACAAAAGTGCTACATAGCGCAAGTAACTTCGTCTTTAAATTACAAACATGACAGAAGTGAATTCATTCAAAAATTATGTCTTTGCTACATTCATCAGCCACGAGGCAAGCACCCTTCATAACGCCATCATAATACTTCTCGGGGACGCGATGCGGCTTGCCCTCCGGTGGCCCGTCCTTCACCAGCTTCTCCGCATCCAGCTTGCCCCAATGCACCTTGGCACGGGCAAGGGCCCGACGGGCACCCTCGATGCAAACGGATCGCTTGTTGGCTTCCAGTCGCAGACAGGAATCCACCATCCGCTTGATCAGGCCGAAGTAGATGGTGGGCAGAAGCTCGCCAGGCCATATCCGGACTATGAGATCTTTCATAGCCACTTCGGTTGCCTTGTGGAGTTCGACCAACTACTTCAGTTGGTCACTCAGAGGCGTTGCATGCTCGGCCCCAGCATACTGGGACCAGAACAACTTCTCCGTTGAGCTCCCCTCCTGGGCACGGTAGAACTCTGCGGCATCTGATACGCTACGTGGCAGGTCTGCGAATGCCCCTGGAGAGCTCCAGATTCGAGTAAGTAAAAGAAACGCCTCCTCCACATGTTTGCTTTGCATAAAAAATTTCTTACCCGCCGCAATTTTCTTGGCCTCCTGGATCTCTTGCTGAGCCCTCTTGGCTTCGGCCTTGGCATCTTTTGTATTTGTAAGGGCCTTCGCAAGCTCGGCCTCCTTTGCTTTAAGCTCCCGCTCCGCATACTCGAGCTTCTTGCCGAGCTCCTAGAGCTCTTCTTGTACCTCGCCCACTCGGGCCTCTTGCTTTTTGAGCTCCTTGAGTCCCAAGGCCGCTTTGTGTTCGGCCTCGGACAGCGCCTTCTTGAGAGACGCCACTTCGGTGGCGGCCTCTGTTACCACATCATGACGTCTCATCATTAGCATAATCAAATTTTATTTACTATTTATTATATGAGAGAGGGGAATCATTCACCTTTGTTCTCTTCGAGCTGCCTCCTCGCGAGGCCGAGCTCTCCCTGTGCCCGCTCTAAATCCTGCATCAGGCCGGCGATTTCGGCCGTGCGAGCAGCAGCGGCCAGCAGCACAACCTGTTTATTTCAATTCAAACCTATTATCAGACTCCTGCGGATTATAATTGACCCTCCATTTGGTTTTTCTTTCCGAACACCAAACAGAGTATCAGGGGCTACTACCTATCGGGTGGCAACTTCACATATTTTCACCGCTTACCTCAAACCCTGTTAGGAGGCTGGTGCAGGCTTCGGTTAGTCCGCTCTTGACGGACGAAACCTTCTGAATCACTGCACTCATGAGAGTACGGTGCTCTTCATCTAGGGCAATCCGGCGCCTGGGGCGCAACGGAAGTCCTTGATACAGACGGCCCTCCCTCCATAACGTGGGGCTGCCTGCCTAAGTCCGGAACCACTAATGGCTCCGGAACAGTGTTCGGCTGAGAGCCCGGCTTGCCGTGGCTCTCATCGACACGATCCACGGGCACCTTGAACCTCGCGAGTCCGACGCCTGGGACACCGCCCTGAGGCGCCTCTAGGGCCACCTCCGCCATCGTCGGGAGCCTTCGGGAACCCACCTCCGTGTTGTCCGCAGGGCGAGGAGACGTGGCCGTCAGGAGTGAGTTCATTGCTGACTCACTCAAGGACCCGTCCAAAGACGACACTCCCGGATGGACCCTGGCCGGAATGTATACAAGTTCGGCATTATAAACAAAATTATGAAGAGAAAATTACGACTGAGTGCGGATACTTATGACCGCACGAGGGGCTTCTTCCTGGGCAGCCACCCTTCCTCGCTATCGGCGGCGGTGGCGGAGTAGTCCGGAAGGGATGCTTTTCCCTTCTTGGACGTCCCAGTCTCCCCCACCGAGGCGGCCTTCCCCTTCTTCCCTCCCCGGACACGGGGAGGTGGTGTTTCTCCTTGTTCCTCCCCGCCTCCGTGGGAGGAGTCCGCCTCGTCGTCATCAGACGACAAGGGTATGACGGCCTTACGCCAGGGGCCTCTCCTGGCCCCCTGATTCACCGTCTCAGGCCCCCCATCCTTTCCGGCCGGGGCGGCCCCTTCTTCTTCCTCTTCCCCTTCGGGGGAGGAGTGCGCCTCGTCATCTTCGGACGAGGCTTGTGCAACCTTACTTCGGAGACCCTTTCGGGTCCCCGGTGCCTTCTTGTCAGCCTTCTTCTCCGGCCCCTTATAGGGCAACGGGACCAGCATCTTCGTCAGAAGATCATTGGCTGGGCTTTCCGACAACGGAGCCAGACTGTCGATCCGCTCCGCTGTCTCCACATACTCCTAAAACAAATATGCACAATCACTTAGGGATTCCTCATGAGTACATTGGAAAGAACCGGACCCGATGGCGGCCTGAGAACTCACCTGGGTAGGTTGCCGTGCGGCGTGGAGCCCGCGGTCCTCGGTTATGGGAGGAGGTACCTCGGTGGCCTTGAACAACGCCTTCCACGCGTTCTTGTGCTTCATGCCATAGAGCCTCTGGAGCGTCCGGTGTTCGGCCAGGACGAATTCCCACAGATTGAATGCCCGCCTTTGGCATGGCAGTATCAGGCGAATGAGCATGACTTGGATCATGTTCACGAGCTTGATGTTCTTTTCCTTCATGCCCTTGATGTAGTTGATGAGTCCGGTCAGCTCTACAGATTCGCCCGATAACAGGCCCTTCTGTTCCCAGGAGGTGAGCCGCATAGGGGTTCCAGATCGGAACTCGGGGGCCGGCGCCCAGTTGGCGTCGCGTGGCTCGGTGATGTAGAACCACCCCGATTGCCACCCCTTCACGGTTTCCACAAAGGAGCCTTCAGGCCAGGTGACATTAGGCATTTTGCCCACCATGGCTCCTCTGCACTCCGCTTGCTAGCCGCTCACAATCTTCGGCTTCACGCAGAAGGTTTGGAGCCACAAGCCGAAATGAGGCTTGATGCGGAGGAAAGCCTCGCACACGACGATGAACGCCGAGATGTTGAGGATGAAGTTCGGAGCTAGATCATGAAAATCTAGCCCATAGTAGAACATAAGCCCGCGGACGAAGGGGTGGAGTGGAAACCCCAGTCCACGGACGAAGTGGGCAAGGAACACAACCCTCTCGTGGGGTCCTGGAGTTGGAATGACCTGCCCCTCGTCTGGTAGCCGGTGCGCTATGTCTGCGGCCAAGTATCCGGCCGCCCGGAGATTCGCGATCTTCTTCTCCGTCGCGGTGGAAGCCACCCACTTGCCTCCTGCTCCGGACATGACTAACTATGTGGAGAAGACCTGGACTAGGGCGCTGGAGCTCGAGGGGGCAAGAGTATGCGATGGGAGGAAGAAGGCGTGGGTAAAAATGAGGAACTCTTATCCCTTTATAGAGGCGACGAAAGCGGTGCGCCTCCCCACTAGCCTGTTGAGAATCGCTTACTTCCCAAGTGCCACGATTGATGGCATGGGGGGATTACCCATACCCATATTGATGAGAATCCCGCGATAAGGGGACATGATCTCTGCTTTGACAGGACGTGTCAAGGAAACCGCCTCGCAATACGCGTTGTGGCTGGTTGTGAAAAAATGGTTCGAGTAATGACCTGGCCCTAATGGCATGTCACGTCATCTAAAAGTTGTCAGCTGGAGTATCATTCTCTCTACGGTGGTATTTGAAGATCATTTTGCAGATCCAGACACGGTCTACGTGTTCGATGATAACCTTGGAGTATTCGGAGGAGGAACCCGCCTTGCAATGCCGAAAACAAGACTGCGCGCCGGACTCATCGTCATTGAAGCCTAGTTCAGGGGCTACTGAGGGAGTCCTGGATAAGGGGGTATCCGGACAGCCGGACTATATACATCGTCCGGACTATAGAAGCGTCAAGATACAAGACTCAAGACTTCGGCTCGTGTCCGTATGGGACTCTCCTTTGCGTGGAAGACAAGCTTGGCGATCCGGATATTATGTTTCCTTCCTTGTAAACCGACTCCATGTAAACCCTAGCTCTCCAGTGTCTATATAAACCGGAGAGCATGGTCCTTAGAAGGACGATCACAATTACAATCATACCATCATAGGCTAGCTCTTAGGGTTTAGCCTCTACGATCTCGTGGTAGATCTACTCTTGTATTCCACATATCTTCAATATTAATCAAGCAGGAAGTAGGGTTTTACCTCCATCGAGAGGGCCCGAACCTGGGTAAACATTGTGTCCCTTGCTTCCTGTTACCATCAGCCTAAGACGCACAGATCGGGACCCCCTACCCGAGATCCGCCGGTTTTGACACCGACAACATACACTACAGGTACTGCATACAAAACCCAGACCTACGTACATGTACACATGTTCAACAGGAAGTATAGGAGGATGGTTAAATCACACATAACCTAGATAGTCCTGTGTGCATTTACATCTGTCCATATAGCCAGATTGTAACATTACCTGACCTCTCAGGCATGTCATTAAACTACCTAAGATAAAGAAATTTCATGCAAATGCTTTTATATCTGATTAAAACATACATAAAAAGTGTTCCCATCTCTCCTCTCCTCTTTTCAGTGTGGCCATCAAGATAAATGATGATGTGGGCAATTACTTTCAGACTAGGAAGGAGCTTCGTCAAGGGGACTCTGCATCCCCCATTTGTTTAACAGTGTGGCTTATATGCTAGCTACCCTTGTTGAGAGGGCCAAGATAGTTGGACAAGTCACCAGTGTCATACCTCATTTGGTAGAAGGAGGACTATCTATTTTACAATATGCGGATGATACCATTCTGTTCTTGGATCATGATTTAGAAAAAGCCAGAAACCTTAAATTGTTATTATGTGCTTTTGAGAAACTCTCTGGTCTCAAAACTAATTTTCATAAGAGTGAACTCTTCTATTTCGGCGAGGCCGCAGAAGTAGCACCTGATTATGCTGAAATCTTTGGCTGTCAACTCGGGCAATTTCTGATTCGTTACCTGGGCATCCCCATTCATTATCGGCGCTTGACTATAGCTGAATGGAAGCATGTAGAAGAGAGGCTGGAGAAACACCTGACCAGTTGGAAGGCCAAACTCTTGTCCTATGGGGGTCGATTAATTTTGATCAACTCGGTCCTCACCAACATGGTTCTTTATGTTGGGGAACGTAGCAGAAATTCAAAATTTTCTACGCATCACCAAGATCAATCTATGGAGAGACTAGCAATGAGAGAGAGGGGAGTGCATCTTCATACCCTTGAAGATCGCGATGCGGAAGCGTTACAAGAATGCGGTTGGTGGAGTCGTACACGCAGCGATTCAGATCGCGGTCGATTCCGATCTAAGCACCAAAAGGACGGCGCCTCTGGGTTCAACACACGTACAACCCGGGGACATCTCCTCCTTCTTGATCCAGCAAGGGGAGAGGAGAAGTTGAGGGAAAACTCCAGCAGCACGACGGCATGGTGGTGATGGAGCTCGTGGTTCTCTGGCAGGGCTTCGCCAAGCACTACGGAGTAGGAGGAGTTGGAGGAGGGAGGGGCTGCGCCAGGGGAAGGGTAAGGATGCCCTCTCTCTCCCTCACTATATATAGGGGAAGGGGGTTGGAGGAGGCACCCTAGGGTTCCCTAGGGGAGGGGTCGCATCCACAGGGGAAACCCTTGATGGGTTTGGGCGCCCCCACCCCTAGGAAACTTGCCCCCAAGCTGGGAGGGGCAGCTGCCTTAGGGGAGGCGCCCCCACCTCTCCTGGTTACATGAGAGGGGTTGGGAGGAGCGCACGGCCCCTTAGTGGGCTGGTGTGCCCCCTCCCCTTGGCCCATAAGGCCCCCAACGCTTGTCGGGGCCTTCGAAACACCTTTCGGTCACGCTGGTCATCACCCGGTACTCCCAGAACAATTCCGGACTCCAATACCCTTCATCCAATATATTGATATTCACCTGCGGACCATTCCGGGGTTCCTCGTCACGTCCGGGGTCTCATCCGGGACTCCGAAAAACCTTCGGTAACCACATACTATTTCCCATAACAACTCTAGCATCACCGAACCTTAAGTGTGTAGACCCTACGGGTTCGGGAACCATGCAGACATGACCGAGACATCTCTCCGGCCAATAACCAACAGCGGGATCTGGATACCCATGTTGGCTCCCACATGTTCCACGATGATCTCATTGGATGAACCACGATGTCGGGGATTCAATCAATCCCGTATACAATTCCCTTTGTCAATCGGTACGTTACTTGCCCGAGATTCGATCGTCGGTATCCCAATACCTCGTTCAATCTCGTTACCGGCAAGTCACTTTACTCGTTCCGTAATGCATGATCCCATGACTAACTACTTAGTCACATTGAGCTCATTATGATGATGCATTACCGAGTGGGCCTAGAGATACCTCCCCGTCATACGAAGTGACAAATCCCAGTCTCGATTCATGCCAACCCAACAGACACTTTAGGAGATACCTGTAGTGCACCTTTATAGCCACCTAGTTACGTTGTGACATTTGGTACACCCAAAGCATTCCTACGGTATCTGGGAGTTGCACAATCTCATGGTCTAAGGAAATGATACTTGACATTAGAAAAGCTCTTAGCAAATGAACTATACGATCTTGTGCTATGCTTAGGATTGGGTCTTGTCCATCACATCATTCTCCTAATGATGTGATCCCGTTATCAATGAAATCCAATGTTCATGGTCAGGAAACGATAACCATCTATTGATCAACGAGCTAGTCAACTAGAGGCTCACTAGGGACATGTTGTGGTCTATGTATTCACACATGTATTACGGTTTCCAGTTGATACAATTATAGCATGGACAATAGACAATTATCATGAACAAGGAAATATAATAATAACCATTTTATTATTGCCTCTAGGGCACATTTCCAACAGTCTCCCACTTGCACTAGAGTCAATAATCTAGTTCACATCACTATGTGATTGCAATGAATCCAACACCCATTGGGTTTGATCATATCTCGCTTGTGAGAGAGGTTATTAGTCAACGGGTCTAAATCTTTCAGATCCATGTGTGCTTTACAAATCTCTATGTCATCTCCTAGATGCAGCTACCACGCGCTATTTGGAACTATTCCAAATAACTGCTCTACTATACGAATCCGGTCTACTACTCAGAGTCATCAAGATTAGTGTCAAAGATTGCATCGGCATAACCCTTTACGACGAACTCTTTTACCACCTCCATAATCGAGAAAATTCCTTAGTACACTAGTTACTAAGGATAACCTTGACCGCTGTCCTGTGATCCATTCCTGGATCACACTTGTACCCCTTGACTGACTCATGGCAAGGCATACTTTAGGTGCGGTACACAACATAGCATACTGTGGAGCTTACGTCTAAAGCATAGGGGACGACCTTCGCCCTTTCTCTCTCTTCTGCCATGGTCAGGTCTTGAGTCTTACTCAATACTCACACCTTATAACACAGCCAAGAACTCCTTCTTTGCCGATCTATTTTGAACTCCTTCAAAATCTTGTCACGGTGCATACTCATTTGAAAGTACTATCAAGCAATTTTGATCTATCCTTATAGATCTTAATGCTCAATGTTCAAGTAGCTTAATCCAGGTTTTCCATTGAAAACCACTTTTCAAATAACCCTATATGCTTTCCAGGAATTCTACATCATTTCCGATCAACAATATGTCAACAACATATACTCATAAAAAATGATACAGTGCTCCCACTCACTTCTTTGGAAATACAAGTTTCTCATAAACTTTGTATAAACCCAAAATCTTTGATCATCTCATCAAAGCGTATATTCCAACTCCGAGTTGCTTACTCCAGTCCTTATAAGGATTGCTAGAGCTTTGCATACTTGTTAGCATCTTTTAGGATTGACAAAACCTTCTGGTTGTATCACATACAACCTTTCCTCAAGAAAATCATTGAGGAAACAATGTTTTGACATCCTATCTGCAAGATTTTATAAATAATGCAGGAACTGCTAATATAATTTCAACAGACTCTTAGCATTGCTACGAGTGAGAAAGTCTCATCGTAGTCAACTCCTTGAACTTGTCAGAAAACATCTTAGCGACAAGTCGAGCTTTCTTAATGGTGACACTTACCATCATTGTCCGTCTTCCCTTTTAAAATCCATCTGTACCCAACAGCCTTATGACCATCAAGTAGTTCTTCCAAAGTCTACGCTTTCTTTTATACATGGATCCTCTCTCGGATTTTATGGCCTCGAGCCATTTGTCGGAATCCGGGCCCACCATCGCTTCTCCACAACTCGTAGGTTCATTGTTGTCTAGCAACATTACCTCCAAGACAGGATTACCATACCACTACGAAGCAGTATGTGTCCTTGTCGACCTACGAGGTTTGGTAGTGACTTGATCTGAAGTTTCATGATCACTATCATCAACTTCCACTTCAACTGGTGTAGGCGCCATAGGAACAACTTCCTGTGCCCTGCTACAGATTGGTCGAAGTGATGGTTCAAAAACCTCATCAAGTCTCCACCATCCTCCCACTGAATTCTTTCAAGAGAAACTTTTCCTCGAGAAAGGACCCATTTCTGGAAACAATCACTTTTGCTTCCGGATCTAAATTAGGAGGTATACCCAACTGTTTTGGGTGTCCTATGAAGATGCATTCTATCCGCTTTGGATTCGAGCTTATCAGGCAAAACCTTTTACATAAGCGTCACAGCCCCAAACTTTTAAGAAATGGCAGCTTAGGCTTCTCTAAACCATAGTTCACACGGTGTCATCTTAACGGAATTACGTGGTGCCCTATTTAAAGTGAATGCAGTTGTCTTTAATGACTAACCCATAAACGATAGTGGTAATTCGATAAGAGACATCATGGTATGCACGAGATCCAATAGGGTGCATTTATGATGTTCGGACACACCATCACACTATGGTGTTCCAGGCGGTATTAGTTATGAAACAATTTCCACAAGGTCTTAATTGTGTGCCAAACTCGTAACTAAGATATTCATCTCTATGATCATATCATAGACATTTTATCCTCTTGTCACGACGATCTTCAACTTCACTCTGAAATTACTTGAACCTTTCAATAATTCAGACTTGTGTTTCATCAAGTAAATATACTTAGCATCTACTCAAATCATCTGTGAAGTAAGAACATAGCGATATCCATTGCGTGCCTCAGCACTCATTGGACTGCACACATCAAAATGTATTACTTCCAACAAGTTGCTTTCTTGTTCCATCTTACTGAAAACGAGGCCTTTCAGTCATCTTGCCCATGTGGTATGATTTGCATGTCTCAAGTGATTCAAAATCAAGTGAGTCCAAATGATCCATCTGTATGGAGTTTCTTCATGCATATATACCAATAGACATGGTTCGCATGTCTCAATCTTTTTCAAAAATGAGTGAGTCCAAAGATCCATGAAACATGGAGCTTCTTCATGCGTTTTATACCAATATGACTCAAGTGGCGGTGCCACAAGTATGTGGTACTATCATTACTATCTTATATCTTTTGGCATGAACATGTGTATCACTACGATCGAGATTCAATAAACCATTCATTTTAGGTGCAAGACCATTGAAGGTATTATTCAAATAAATAGAGTAACCATTATTCTCCTTAAATGAATAACCATATTGCGATAAAAATAATCTAATCATGTCTATGCTCAATGCAAATACCAAATAACAATTATTTAGGTTTAACACCAATCTCGATGGTAGAGGGAGCATGCGATGCTTGATCACATCAACCTTGGAAACACTTCCAACACATATCGTCATCTCGCCTTTAGCTAGTCTCCGTTTATCCCTAGCCTTTTATTTCGAGTTACTAACACTTAGCAACCGAACCGGTATCTATTACCCTGGTGCTACTAGGAGTACTAGTTAAGTACACATTAATATAATGTATATCCAATATACTTCTGTCAACCTTGCCAGCCTTCTCATCTACCAAGTATCTAGGGTAGTTATGCTTCAGTGACCGTTCCCCTCATTACAGAAGCACTTAGTCTCGGGTTTGGGTTCAACCTTGGGTTTCTTCACTAGAGCAGCAACTGATTTGCCGTTTCATGAAGTATCCCTTCTTGCCCTTGCCCTTCTTGAAACTAGTGGTTTTACCAACCATCAACAATTGATGCTCCTATTTGATTTCTACTTTCGCGGTGTTAAACATCGTGAATTACTCAAGGATCATCATGTCTATCCCTGATATGTTATAGTTCATCACGAAGCTCTAATAGCTTGGTGGCAGTGACTATGGAGAACCATCACTATCTCATCTGGAAGATTAACTCCCACTCGATTCAAGTGATTGTAGTACTCAGACAATCTTAGCACATGCTCAATGATTGAGCTTTTCTCCCTTAGTTTGCAGGCCTAAGAAACTCATCAAAGGTCTCATACCTCTTGACGTGGGCCTGAGCGTGAAATCCCAATTTCAGCCCTTTGAACATCTCATATGTTCCGCGACATTTCAAAATCGTCTTCGGCGCCTCAATTCTAAACCGTTTAACATTACTGAACTATCACGTAGTCATCAAAACGTGTATGTCAGATGTTCGCAACATCCACAGACGATGTCTGAGGTTCAGCACACCGAGCGGTGCATTAAGGACATAAGCCTTCTGCGTAGCAACGAGGACAATCCTCAATTTACGGACCTAGTCCGCATAATTGCTACTATCAACTTTCAACTAAATTTTCTCTAGGAACATATCTAAAACAGTAGAACTAAAGCATAAGCTACGCCATAATTTGCAAAGACCTTTTGACTATGTTCATGCTAATTAAGTTCATCTGATTATTTAATGAACTCCCACTTAGATAGACATCCCTCTAGTCATCTAAGTGATACATGATCCGAGTCAACTAGGCCGTGTCCGATCATCACGTGAGACGGACTAGTCATCATCGGTGAACATCTTCATGTTGATCGTATCTACTATATGACTCATGTTCGACCTTTCGGTCTCTTGTGTTCCGAGGCCATGTCTGTACATGCTAGGCTCGTCAAGTCAACCTAAGTGTTTTGTGTGTGTAAATCTGGCTTACACCCATTGTATGTGAACGTTAGAATCTATCACACCCGATCATCACGTGGTGCTTCGAAACAACAAACTTTCGCAACATGCACAGTTAGGGGGAACACTTTCTTGAAATTTTATGAGG
The DNA here is from genome assembly GCF_018294505.1 of Triticum aestivum. Taxonomy (NCBI): domain Eukaryota; kingdom Viridiplantae; phylum Streptophyta; class Magnoliopsida; order Poales; family Poaceae; genus Triticum; species Triticum aestivum. The sequence continues at coordinate 511,760,908 of NC_057807.1, forward strand.
GATCATCTTATTTATGCTATCGTCGTTCTAAGCAAATAAGATGTAAACATGACAAACATCACATGCAAATCATAAAGTGACATGATATGGCCAATATCATCTTGCGCCTTTGATCTCCATCTTGAGGCACGACATGATCACCTTCGTCACCGGCATGACACCATGATCTCCATCATCGTGTCTTCATGAAGTTGTCTCGACATTTATTACTTCTACTACTATGGCTAACGGTTAGCAATAAAGTAAAGTAATTACATGGCGTTATCATTGACACGCAGGTCATACAATAAATAAGACAACTCCTATGGCTCCTGCCGGTTGTCATACTCATCGACATGCAAGTCGTGATTCCTATTACAAGAACATGATCAATCTCATACATCACATATATTATTCATCACATTCTTTTGGCCATGTCAAATCACATAGCATACCCTGCAAAAACAAGTTAGACGTCCTCTAATTGTTGTTGCATGTTTTACGTGGCTGCTATGGGTTTCTAGCAAGAACGTTTCTTACCTACGCAAAAGCCACAACGGTGATATGCCAATTGCTATTTACCCTTCATAAGGACCCTTTTCATCGAATCCGATCCGACTAAAGTGGGAGAGACTGGCACCCGCTAGACACCTTATGCAACAAGTGCATGTCAGACGGTGGAACCTGTCTCACGTAAGTGTACGTGTAAGGTCGGTCCGGGCCGCTTCATCCCACGATGCCGCCAAATCAAGATAAGACTAGTAACGGTAAGCATATTGAACAAACCAACGCCCACAACTACTTGTGTTCTACTCGTGCATAGAATCTATGCAATAGACCTACCTCATGATGCCACTGTTGGGGAGCGTAGCAGAAATTCAAAATTTTCTACGCATCACCAAGATCAATCTATGGAGAGACTAGCAACGAGAGAGAGGGGAGTGCATCTTCATACCCTTGAAGATCATGATGCGGAAGCGTTATAAGAACGCGGTTGGTGGAGTCGTACACGCAGCAATTCAGATCGCGGTCAATTCCGATCTAAGCGCCGAACGGACGGCGCCTCCGCGTTCAACACACGTACAGCCCGGGGACGTCTCCTCCTTCTTGATCCAGCAAGGGGAGAGGATAAGTTGAGGGAAAACTCCAGCAGCATGACGGCGTGGTGGTGATGGAGCTCGTGGTTCTCTGGCAGGGCTTCGCCAAGCACTACGGAGGAGGAGGAGTTGGAGGAGGGAGGGGCTGTGCCAGGGGAAGGATGCGGCTGCCCTATCTCTCCCTCACTATATATAGGGGAAGGGGGTTGGAGGAGGCGCCCTAGGGTTCCCTAGGGGAGGGGTGGCGGCCACAAGGGAAACCCTAGATGGGTTTGGGCACCCCCACCCCTAGGAAACTTGCCCCCCAAGCCGGGAGGGGCGGCTGCCCTAGGGGAGGCGCCCCCACCTCTCCTGGTTACGTGAGAGGGGTTGGGAGGGGTGCACAGCCCCTTAGTGGGCTGGTGTGCCCCCTCCCCTTGGCCCATAAGGCCCCCAGCGCTTGTCGGGGCCTCTGAAACACCTTTCGGTCACCCTGGTCGTCACCCGTTACTCCCAGAACAATTCCGGACTCCAATACCCTTCGTCCAATATATCGATCTTCACCTCCGGACCATTCTGGGGTTCCTCGTTACGTCCGGGATCTCATCCGGGACTCCAAACAACCTTCGGTAACCACATACTATTTCCCATAACAACTCTAGCATCACCGAACCTTAAGTGTGTAGACCCTACGGGTTCGGGAACCATGCAGACATGACCGAGACATCTCTCTGGCCAATAACCAACAGCAGGATCTGGATACCCATGTTGGCTCCCACATGTTCCACGATGATCTCATCGGATGAACCATGATGTCGGGGATTCAATCAATCCCGTATACAATTCCCTTTGTCAATCGGTACGTTACTTGCCCGATATTCGATCGTCGGTATCCCAATACCTCATTCAATCTCGTTACCGGCAAGTCACTTTACTCGTTCCGTAATGCATAATCCCGTGACTAACTACTTAGTCACACTGAGCTCATTATGATGATGCATTACCGAGTGGGCCCAGAGATACCTCTCTGTCATACGGAGTGACAAATCCCAGTCTCGATTCGTGCCAACCCAACAGACACTTTCGGAGATACATGTAGTGCACCTTTATAGCCACCTAGTTACGTTGTGACATTTCGTACACCCAAAGCATACCTACGGTATCTGGGAGTTGCACAATCTCATGGTCTAAGGAAATGATACTTGACATTAGAAAAGGTCTTAGCATACGAACTATACGATCTTGTGCTATGCTTAGGATTGGGTCTTGTCCATCACATCATTCTCCTAATGATGTGATCCCGTTATCAATGACATCCAATGTCCATGGTTAGGAAACCATAACCATCTATTGATCAACGAGCTAGTCAACTAGAGGCTCACTAGGGACATGTTGTGGTCTATGTATTCACACATGTATTACGGTTTCTAGTTAATACAATTATAGCATGAACAATAGACAATTATCATGAACAAGGAAATATAATAATAACCATTTTATTATTGCCTCTAGGGCATATTTCCAACACTTTACATGTTATCATTCTTCCATCTTCCAAAAGGAGTGCTTCAGCACCTAGATTACTTTAGATCAAGATTTTTGTGGCAGAGTAATAATGAAACCAAGAAATATCATCTGGCTAGGTGGAATTTATTATGTCGACCTAAAAGCCAAGGGGGTCTCGGAATCCATGACCTTGAGATTAAAAACATCGCACTTCTCAACAAATGGGTGTATAAACTACTCAATGAGCATGGTGTTTGGCGGGAAATCATCGTAAAAACATGTGGGTTCCAAAGCAATATCTCAAGTGTACCGGAAACCTGGCGATTCTCGTTTTTGCAGTGGGGTGATGAAAGCTAAAGAATTCTTATTTCAATTTGGAACATTCTCGGTCAGGGACGGCTCCCAAGTCCGTTTCTGGGAAGATACCTGGTTGGGGACCAATCCGCTTAGTGTGCAATACCCAAGCTTGTACCGATTGTTAGCCATAAGTTTGTCACGATCAAACAAGCTTTGGGTCAAGAAAATCTTGATATTTCTTTTCGTAGGGATCTTCTAGGACCTCGTCTGGCAGCCTGGAATGAATTGCTCAGTCGTCTGGGGGCCATCCAGCTGTCGGAGGAACTGGATATCTTTAGATGGAAATTGCATTAGAATGGCAAGTTTTTAGTCAAGTCCATGTATGATGCATTGGTCCATAACGAGGTTCCGATTGATAACAGGAAATTGTGGAAGCTCAAAATCCCTCTAAAAGTGAAGATATTCCTCTGGTTTCTCAATATAGGGGTGATCTTAACTAGGGATAATTTGGCACGACGCAACTGGCAAGGGTGCAAAAAATGTGTTTTCTGCCATCATGACGAGTCCATTAACACTTATTTTTTGAGTGCAAGTTTGCTCGGTCTGTATGGGTCATTGTTCAAATAGCTTCGAATCTTTATCCCCCACATAGTGCACGGAACATGTTCGGCAATTGGTTGAGGGGAATAGATAAACAATTTTTTGCACACATTCTAGTGGGGGCGGCTACCTTATGTTCGGCTATGTGGCTCATCTGGAATGACATAGTTTTTAACCATAAATGTGTTTCATCTCCTATGCAGGTTATTCATATATGTTCGCGATGGTTCCGCATGTGGTCTATCCTGCAGAGGCCGGAGGACAAAGACCTTTTTATGATGGCGTCTACTCGGCTGGAGCGTTCAGCCAGGGAGGTTTTCTACCCCCATGGATGGCGGTGTGATCTTCGGATAGGATCAACCACGTCTTAGGCTGGCTTTTTCTTGTTTTTGTCGTACTCGCTGTTTGAGCCTTTTCATTTTTATTTTCGGTTTTTGGACTTGTTGGATGCGTGCATCTAGTTATGCAGAGGCCGGGCGTTCTACGATGCGATTGTATCAACTCGATATTTCAATTCAATGAAGAACCCTTTATCGGAAAAAATGCCTACACAACCTTCTTCAGAATAAACTTCACTTGATAAGCTTACTAGATCACATCGTTACAATCACATTACATGAGATGCTTCTTTGTCGAGACTATTAAGGGAACGTTTGGATCCCTCGCCTGATTGCCTCGCTAGGCATGGCCAGCCTTGCCCACGGAGGCGAACGAAATCGGCTCGCTCGCTCAAACGCGAAAAAGGTGGAAACCGCTGGTAACGAGGCGTGCTCGCCTAAGAACCAAATGCTTCGCTTCCTTGCTGGGCCAGGCTAGGCGAGCGCTTGCCTGAGATCCAAACGTTCCCTAATTCGGATATCTCAACCTTGCGGGTTGTCATCGCCATGGTGTGGACAACAATAGGCCAAATGGAGAGTTCATCATGTCTCGGGAAGAGAGATCACAATAGGGAGTTGATACGAACTTTTGGAGAGGACATGATTCTTGGAGCGTTGCCAACATTGGTATACAATCATATTTGTGTTACAAAAAACCCAGATTATTTTTGTTCATAGAACAAAGCAGAAAAGTTCATCTAATTGGTATTTTAGAGCGTAGAACAAAGGAAAAAATTATGCATTTTTTCTATGAAAAGAAGGGAAAATGTGACAATTTAGCAAGGTAGGTCCGTCCAAGAAACTAGTTCTTGCTCCATTGTACAACATCGAGTGACACATTGATTTGATGAATTAGCAGCCCCAAAACTAGTGCTAAAATTGTTGGAATAATTTGAAGGTAACAATGTCACAGCTTCACCATGCCTTTCTAACTCATGATTTCTCTTCATCACCATCTTCCCTCTCATGACATGTAGTCTTAGCTCCACTTCTTTCATGGTAGGCCTCTCCTCTCCTCTATGCTTTAAGCATGCCATCGCAAGGGAGGCCATCTCGTCAATCTGCCTTTCCGTGCCTTCCTCAAGAACTTGAACATCGACGATCTCCATGATGGTGTTATATTGTTGCCTTTGAACAAAGTAATGGCATAGGTTTTTATTTTCACCATGGGAATCAAGGAAGATCGACTTTTTCCTTGTAAGGAGATCAACGATTATCACCCCAAAACTATAAACATCACTCTTTTCAGTTAGGTGGCTTGTGTGGTAATACTCAGGATCCAGGTATCCAAATGTACCTTGCACTACCGTGAATACACGAGTTTCATCAACAGATGGATCTTGAAGCTCAGAAGTCTGCAACCTTTACACTGAAGTTATCAGTCAAGAGTATATTGGCAGATTTCACGTCTCTGTGAAAGATTGGTATGGAAGCAGCAGAATGAAGGTAAGCAAGAGAACTTGAAGCCTCGCTAGCAATTCTAATACGATCGTCCCATGTTAACGAGATCCTAGAACTGATATCGTCACCATGGAGGATTTCAGACAACGTGCCATTGGATACGAACTCATAAACAGGCAAAGGCACCTCTAACTCGAGACAACATCCAAAAAGTTTTACCACATTTCGATGATTGATTTGCGACATAATGGCAAGCTCGTTGAAGAATTGATCAATCTCTATTTGATCGACCATTTTGGACTTCTGTATGGCGACCACGCGCTGATCTAATAAAATCCCCTTGTAAACGGTGAAGGAAATATGCCCTAGAGGCAATAATAAAGTTATTATTTATTAACTTATATCATGATAAATGTTTATTATTCATGCTAGAATTGTATTAACCGGAAACATAATACATGTGTGCATACATAGACAAACATAGTGTCACTAGTATGCCTCTACTTGACTAGCTCGTTAACCAAAGATGGTTGAGTTTCCAAGCCATAGACATGAGTTGTCATTTGATTAACTGGATCACATCATTAGGAGAATGATGTGATTGACTTGACCCATTCCGTTAGCTTAGCACTTGATCGTTTAGTATGTTGCTATTGCTTTCTTCATGACTTATACATGTTCCTATGACTATGAGATTATGCAACTCCCGTTTACCGGAGGAACACTTTGTGTGCTACCAAACGTCACTACTTAACTGGGTGATTATAAAGGAGCTCTATAGGTGTCTCCGAAGGTACATGTTGAGTTGGCGTATTTCGAGATTAGGATTTGTCACTCCGATTGTCGGAGAGGTATCTCTGGGCCCTCTCGGTAATGCACATCAATATAAGCCTTGCAAGCAATGTGACTAATGAGTTAGTTGCGGGATGATATATTACATAACGAGTAAAGAGACTTGTCGGTAACAAAATTGAACTAGGTATTGAGATACCGACGATCGAATCTCGGGCAAGTAACATACCGATGACAAAGGGAACAACGTATGTTGTTATGAGGTTTGACCGATAAAGATCTTCGTAGAATATGTAGGAGCCAATATGGGCATCCAGGTTCCGCTATTGGTTATTGACCGGAGACGTGTCTCGGTCATGTCTACATAGTTCTCGAACCTGTAGGGTCCGCACGCTTAAAGTTCGGTGACGATCGGTATTATGAGTTTTTGTGTTTTGACGTACCGAAGGTAGTTCAGAGTCCCGAATATGATCACGGACATGACAAGGTGTCTCAAAATGGTCGAGACATAAAGATCGATATATTGGATGACTATGTTCGGACACCGGAATAGTTTTGGGTGGTTTCGGGCATATACCAGAGTACTGGGGGGTTACCGGAACCACACGGGGGGTTAATGGGCCTCATGGGCCCTAAGTGGATAAGAGGAGGGGCGGCCAGGGCAGGCCGCGTGCCCCCTCCCCCTCTAGTCTGAATAGGACAAGGAGGGGGGTCGGCGCCCCCCTTTCCTTCTTCTCCTCTCTCCCTTCCTTCCCCTCTCCTACTTGGACTAGGAAAGGAGGGAGTCCTACTCCCGGTGGGAGTAGGACTCCTCCCTAGCGCGCCTCCTCCTGGCCGGCCGCCCCCTCCCCCTTGATCCTTTATATACGGGGGCAGGGGGCACCTCTAGACACAACAATTGATCTCTTGATCTCTTAGTCGTGTGCGGTGCCCCCCTCCACCATATTCCACCTCGGTAATATCATAGCGGTGCTTAGGCGAAGCCCTGCGTCGGTAGCATCATCAACACCGTCATCACACCGTCGTGCTGACGGAACTCTCCCGCAAAGCTCTGCTGGATCGGAGTTCGTGGGACGTCATCGAGCTGAACGTGTGCTGAACTCGGAGGTGTCGTACGTTCGATACTTGATCGGTCGGATCGTGGAGACGTACGACTACATCAACCGCGTTGTGCTAACGCTTCCGCTTTCGGTCTTCGAGGGTACGTGGACAACACTCTCCCCTTTTGTTGCTATGCATCACCATGATCTTGCGTGTGCGTAGGAATTTTTTTGAAATTACTATGTTCCACAACAGTGGCATCCGAGCCTGTTTTTATGCGTAGATGTTATATGCATGAGTAGAACACAAGTGAGTTGTGGGTGATACAAGTCATACTGCTTACCAACATGTCATACTTTGGTTCGGTGGTATTATTGGATGAAGCGGCCCGGAGCGACATTACGTGTACGCTTACGCGAGACTGGTTCTACCGACGTGCTTTGCACATAGGTGGCTGGCGGGTGTCAGTTTCTCCAACTTGAGTTGAACCGAGTGTGGCTACGCCCGGTCCTTGAGAAGGTTAAAACAGCACTAACTTGACGAACTATCTTTGTGGTTTTGATGCGTAGGTAAGAACGGTTCTTGTCGGGTATATACCTCGCGGTATGAACCGGCCGGAAATATGACCCGGACGGACTTGACGGTTTACTTGACACCCGCTTGACATTTGGCGATTCACTGGCGACCCGCCCTGACTTGGCGGTTTACAAGTAACCCGCCTGAACATTATGACTCACTGGTGACCAGGCGGGCAGGTCAGACGGATGACAAGGCCCAAGGCCCAGAAGGCCGGTTCATGTTATGGTGGGCCGGTTTATGAGGAAAGCACAAGGAATATTCTCCTTCAAAGAAAGCAAGACTAGGACTCCACTTGTAATAGAGTAATCCTAATCCAACTAGGACTAGTCATGTAAACCGCCCCTTCAACATATATAAGGAGGGGCAGGGCTCCCTAAAGAGGGACAAGCAACAAGAAACAATCTCTAGGGCTAGACACAACTAGAGGTGAGACGGTTTACGACGACTCCCTCATGATCATAATGAGACCTAGCCACAAACAACATGTAGGGTTATTACCGGATGATGTCTCTCGGGGCCCGAAGCTGTCTAAATCCTTGTCTTGTGTTGCGTCTCTCGATTCCGTCCAACCCCTCTCAAACTACCGCATAGATGCGTTGGCCTCGCGACTAAGTCCTCACATTAAGGACATCTGCCGTGACAATTCCACGACAGTTGGCGCCCACCGTGGGGCCCGCGCACGGTGGTGTTGAGTTCTTGGAGGGTTCTCATCTAGGGTTCGAGGAGTTCGCGTTTGGCCGGATGAAGAAGAGCTGGCATGAAGAATCTTGCAAACAGCCGGATGACGAAAAACGGTGCGGAGGATCGATATCAACTTTGAAGTTCGTCGCTCAAAAATTGGAAGAAGCTCGGGCGACAACACATGTCACGTAAAGTTCGTCGTGGTTGAGACTGATAAGAGTTTCCGTCAGATCAAACATACTATATGGCAATATTCCGTCGAAACCACCGCCTCAAATTCTATGGTCGAGTCCGATTGCGGCTGCTTTTGACGTCTACATCTGCTGTTGTTGACCCAAGGATCAAGTCCAATCTGCCGCTACTACTCCGAGGCGTGGGGACCGAGGCCTACAAATCAATCCATGAGTACCACTGTACGTATGAATGAATCCATAGCAATCAGCACGTACTACTCCGTTTAGTACTCCAGGCGTAGTATAAGATTTTTCATCTACGGTTGCTACGTGCACACGAGGAAAACCGTCTGGATTGTACTATTTCCTGTACATAGATCGATTGACTGATAACTTCCGTCGTCCGGTCATGACAAAAGTTTAAAGCTTGCCACACATCAAACCGACAAAAGTTTAAAGCTTGCCACACATCAAACCGGCGAATCCACCCTGCTATCTGGGCATCATGGTTTATGCCGGCCCGCCGAGGCTCGCACCAACATCTGTCTGCAACGGAAGACCCGGGACGAACATGCAGCCCACTGTCCCTATGTCCGGTTTATATCAATATGTCAAAGACAGCCTAAGTGTTCGGCTACAAGTCGTCGCTCGACAGATGCGCGTGGTTGCTCGCCGCCCTAGTGGTCCCTGTCAACTTCAACGTGCTGGAGGAACAGAACAAGAGTTAACTACACCGTCGGTACATATGCGTTGGCGGTTTTGGATGGAGCAAGTACAAAGAAAAATGTTGGCATGCTCTTGCAGTACGTATATACTACATGGAGCGAAAGTGCTGCTTTTTCCATCACGTTAGAGGATCAAAGTCCAATTGGCCTGGAGTTCAACTAGCACTACCACATACACACACGTGAAGCTAGCAAATCAGTGGGCAAGAGGCCTGACCGATCAGCAAACCAAGTCGCCGCGAACACAGCTGCTTCTGCTGTCTCTGCGGTCTCAAGCCACCGCCTTCTTTCTCGCCGGCCGCGCCACAGGCCGCCGCCGCGGTTTCCGTCTCGCGCCCACGCGCGCTGCTTTCCTCTGCCGCGCAATGCGCCGCGTCGCTACAACCATCCGAGTGGCCTTGAGCCGCCGTCAGGACGCCTCGCCCTGAACCGTCTTGCCGCAAATGAGTGTTGACCGGTGCCGCCGTGGCAGAGCCGCCGATGCTCCCTGGCCTGAGCCGCCTCCGCTCCACTGCGGCCGGCTCCCGAGCCCCGCGAGCCAGCCTTGCTCATTTCGCTGCCAGTGAGCCGGCGCTGGGCCGTTCTGCCTGCAAGAAACAGCTGCCCGCTGCCCCTTGCCACCGCTCCACTACCGCAAGCCGCCGGCTGCTGATCCGCTGTTACTCCGGTTTATTTTCCAAGAACGACCGCCTCGGCTGCGCGTGGCCATGGCCTTGGACCGCTGCGTCCTGAGCCGCCTCTGCTGAATTGTTGCACTGGGTGCAGGATATTTTCATCTAAAGTGCATCCTCCAACTCACTCATTATACTACACGCGTCAAACGGTGGTAGCAACACTGTCCACATGCACATGTCCGGCTATCTTTTGATCTAAGTATGTCCAGTATTATGCAGTACCAACGTCCGCGTTCGCCAAACAAAAGTATCAGGTGCTATCCTTTCTATGTATTTTTACATATTAAATTGTTTGAGAACAATTACTCTGCGTCTGCGGTATTTTTCGCAGTACCATTATTCATTACAAAGGTGTTGCAAAGGGGCGTGAGCAAATATTATTTTTGCACTAGCGTTTCGTCTTGCGCGAGTTGTCACTCCCGCTACATCAACCCAGGTGACTAACTCATCGTCTGTGCCCATGGCCGACTTACCTGCGTCTGTGCCATTTTCAATGCCGTGGTCGACTTACGCGACCGCACCGGTTTACAACACCGCGGCCGACTCACCTGTCTGTGCCGCCTCTAAGGTCGCGGTCGTCTTTGCTGTCCGTCTCTCGCGGCCTGGTCTACATCAATATACCGGGCCGCACCTGACTGCATGAGCTGTTTATTGAGTGTAAGCAAGTCACAGCTTGGGTAGCCCGGTTTTTTTCAACAAAATGGAGGCAAATTATCATATACTATCAACAGCAGTCTGCACTGGGTGGCTCAATGGGCAGGCGCACAAGTCGCCGCCACTATAGTTTGGATAACTTCAAATAGCCAGTTGGAAGGAACCATTAGCCGAGTTGCTGACACGGCTTATACGGGATCATTTATAACCCGTCGCAGTCACCTCAACCTTCTATGGATTTACATCGTGCTATCAACACCAATGATATGCAACTTATGCCGGTTTATATCACAGTCTAATATGGAGAATCTCAAGCCAACTCCTCGAGTCACCGTGAGACTCGGGGGCTATAATAATATGACTCAGCAAATGTCCGTGGTTTTCAATGAAATCAAGAACCCCAGGACGTTGGAGGGAAAGATAACCCGGACCCGGAGGCTACTGCCTTATTGGCGAAAATCTAAAAGCCATCAGAAGAATTTTCCAGTTCGAAATGAAGAATGCCGGTTTAAAATCCGGTTCAAGGGAAATCTGTTCCCCCACAAAGCTCTGAAGCTCTCAAATCTGGTTTAAGAATTTCTGGTTCAAAAAGGTTTAATCTCTCGCAAGTTCGAGTTTAAAGGCCGTCAAAAAATTTCCGGCTAAAAATGAAGATTCCGGTTTAAAATCTGGTTCAAGGGAAAGATGTCTCCCACAAAGCTCTGAAGCTCTCAAAATCCGGTTTAACATCCGGTTCAAGAAGAAATATCTCTCGCAAAGTTGCGTTTTTCAAGAAAAATCATTTGGGGGCTTGGTCGTATTCGAACCATAGCTACACCTCTTGATCGGCGTAAGGCCACCAGGGAAATCACTTGGGGGCTTGGTCGTATTTGAACAATAGCTACACCTCTTGATCGGCGTAAGGCCAACAGGAAATCACTTAGGGGCCAAAGAGAGTGTTGCAAAAGCACAACTCAAACATAGGTACCCACTAAGCACAGATCAAAATGTTACCTGGGGGCTCTTTGTGCACAGCAACAAAGAGTTTTAAAGGACCCTTGTAACAAGCTATCAAGCCAGGCTTGGAAGCCAGGTGTATTCACCTAAAACCCCGGGCTAACCTGCCTTCATCAAGTAAGTCACTCCGCACAGGTAATCCTGGTATGACCCGCCGAATGTTTGACAAGTCAATCTTATATAGACCCTGAACTTGTCAAAGTTAAAATGACGATTAGTTAATGTGAGGTCCATCTTAAAAGGCTTTGTAAAATGGTTTAACTCAGTGGCCTGGCAGCCCATGAAAAGCCTCGATTTTGGGCCTGGCAGCCCTTGAAAAGCCTCGACTACAAGTTTTCATTTGCTTTTATTTGTCAAAGTCTTTTCTCCTTTGATAAGGTTTTGTGATAAACCGGCGTCTATTGACCTGACTATAAGTCGTCAACTATAAACCGGTGTTAACCCGGCTTGGCTTTCAACTATAAGTTGTTAGTACACAATCAATTATAACCGATGTTTGTTAACCCGGCCTGGCTTTGACTATAAGTCGCCAGGATGATCATCCGATGTTTATTATAACCCGGCACGGCTTCATTATAAACCAGCAAAGCATGGTGGGAGTTATCAGTACTCCAGATTTGGGTTATCACCCTTACTACAAGAAAGTTGGTAAACCAACGATGTGATTCCATATCACAAGTATGATATATTTCATATTTTATTATCCTTGCAGCCTTGATTATAAACCCGGGTTATATGTTGGGCATTATGACCCGTCCGGCGGTAAACCACCAGGACACTTTAAACTTGTTGTATGCAGAAACAGGTTGAATAAAGCATAATTATAAATCACCGGTCTTTGTTAACCCGGCCTGGCTTTGGACTATAAGTCGCCACTATATTTGTATTGTACCATTGGAATCATGCGCTTATAAATCATTGGGTATATTATTCAAATCTTTAATAGTCAACATGGCTGGATTTTTATTATGGTTATCAATAACCAATACTATGATTGAGGTTTTCAGAGCCGCTTCAGCGCAATGGCTATTATTTTATCAATGGATATGATTTATTCTACAATGGAGGGAATAGTCCCGAGTCGTTGCAGTCTTATGACCCGACACTTGGGGGCTACATTATTTCAATTGAGATTACATCAAATACACAAGTCTCATGTCGTTGTAAGCATGCACCATGACACTTGGGGGGCTAATGCAAAGTCATTGTTTGCTCACCTTATTGAAGACCCGACTCATCACATCGTAATGAGCCGGCCCTTGGGGGCTACCAATTGCTCCTGTCAACTATTCAAGGTACAAAGCTTTTTATCCATTATATTGAAGGGTCCACTGCTCAGTTGGTAAAGCACAAGGCTTTTAACCTTGTGGACGTGGATTCAAGCCCCATGATGGGGGTTACATCATATGATGTTATTTTCGTTGAAGTATATATCAAGTCCCAGCTCAATATTATCTTACTGAGCCGGCCCTTGGGGGCTACACATCATTGCTCAAATCTACATGATTATATTTACAAAGTCCCTGCTCATTATTGCATAATGATCCGGCCCTTAAGGCAATTTCAAGTCCCAGGTTGCTGCAAGCATGACAACCCGGCACTTGGGGGCTACATATATGAAGTATTCAATTTTTTGCTAGTGACTGAGATGAACAACATGGATTTCTTTAAAGTGGCAGTAATTATATGGAAACAAGTCTCAAATCATCACTTTGTTCTGTTCAAGACTTGGGGGCTACAGGTAATATGGATATAAGGGAGAAATATCTTCCGATTTTCAGTTTTGAGCAAACCAGATTGACCGGGCATCAACAATCATGAACCGGCATTGGCAACAATCATGAACCGGCGTTGGAAACAATCATGACCCGGAATTATCAGTTTTGGTAACTCGGCAATTTTGGAAATCATAGATCGGCAAGTTTTATATTTTCAAGCCGACTGAATATCAGTTGAATACTTGAAGACCAATATTTTTGTCAAGTCAGAGTATTGAAGGCCGAGTCAAATGGATTCTTTATTTACAATATTTTTTCTACAAGAAAAATGATTATGAAGCTGTTCTATTGACCCGGATTTCTAGGAGGAAATGTCAAGGACTTAAGGATGATCAGGTGCTGGTTCACAAAACATTTAACCCGGATCACAACTTGTCAAATTTGTTCTTGTGTTCATGTTGCAGATCAGTTTACCATGGATAAATCCAAGCTAAACTGGGGGCTAATGTCGGGGATATACCCCGCGGTATGAACCGGCCGAAAATATGACCCGACCGGACTTGGCGGTTTACTTGAGACCCGGTTGACACTTGGCGATTCATTGGCGACCCGCCCTGACTTGGCGGTTTACAAGTAACCCGCCTGAACATTATGACTCACTGGTGACCCAGCGGGCGGGTAAGACGAATGACAAGGCCCAAGGCCCAGAAGGACGGTTCATGTTATGGTGGGCCGGTTTATGAGGAAAGCACAAGGAATATTCTCCTACAAAGGAAGCAAGACTAGGACTCCACTTGTAATAGAGTAATCCTAATCCAACTAGGACTAGTCATGTAACCGCCCCTTCAACATATATAAGGAGGGGCAGGGATCCCCAAAGAGGGACAAGCAACAAGAAACAAACTCTAGGGCTAGACACAGCTAGAGGAGAGCCGGTTTACGGCGACTCCCTCATGATCATAATGAGACCTAGCCACAAACAGCATGTAGGGTTATTACCAGATGATGTTTCCCGGGGCCTGAAGCTGTCTAAATCCTTGTCTTGTGTTGCGTCTCTCGATTCTGCCCAACCCCTCTCAAGTTACTGCATAGATGCGTTAGCCTTGCGACTAAGTCCTCACACTAAGGACATCTGCCGTGACAATTCCAGATAGTTCTTGCTCAACCCGTAGCAGCCATGTAAAACTTGCAACAACAAAGTAGAGGACATCTAACTTGTTTTTGCAGGGCATGTTGTGATGTGATATGGTTAAGACGTGATGCTATATTTTATTGTATGAGATGATCATGTTTTGTAACCAAGTTATCGGCAACTGGCATGAGCCATATGGTTGTCGCTTTATTGTATGCAATGCAATTGCCCTGTAATGGCTTTACTTTATCACTAAGCGGTAGCGATAGTCGTAGAAGCAATAGGCGGTGAAACAACAACGATGCTATGATGGAGATCAAGGTGTCGCGCCGGTGACGATGGTGATCTTGACGGTGCTTCGGAGATGGTGATCACAAGCACAAGATGATGATGGCCATATCATATTACTTATATTGATTGCATGTGATGTTTATCCTTTATGCATCTTATTTTGCTTTGATTGACGGTAGCATTATAAGATGATCTCTCACTAAATTTCAAGGTATAAGTGTTCTCCCTGAGTATGCACCGTTGCGAAAGTTCTTCGTGCTGAGACACCATGTGATGATCGGGTGTGATAGGCTCTACGTTCAAATACAACGGGTGCAAAACAGTTGCACACGCGGAATACTCAGGTTAAACTTGACGAGCCTAGCATATATAGATATGGCCTCGGAACACTGAGACTAAAAGGTCGAGCGTGAATCATATAGTAGATATGATACACATAGTGATGTTCACCATTGAAAACTACTTCATCTCACGTGATGATCGGACATGGTTTAGTTGATTTGGATCACGTGATCACTTAGATGATTAGAGGGATGTCTATCTAAGTGGGAGTTCTTAAGTAACATAATTTTAATTTATCATGAACTTAGTACCTGATAGTATTTTGCTTGTCTATGTTTGTTGTAGATAGATGGCTCGTGCTATTGTTCCGTTGAATTTTAATGTGTTCCTAGAGAAAACTAAGTTGAAAGATGATAGTAGCAATGATGCGGACTGAGTCCGTGATCTGAGGGTTTTTCCTCATTGCTGCACAGAAGAATTATGTCCTTGATGCACCGCTAGGTGACAAAACTATTGCAGGAGCAAATGCAGACGTTATGAACGTTTGGCTAGCTTAATATGATGACTACTTGATAGTTTAGTGCACCATGCTTTACGGCTTAGAATCGGGACTTCAAAGACGTTTTGAACGTCATGGACCATATGAATATTTCAAGCAAATACCCGAGTTGAGAGATATGAAGTCTCCAACAAGTTCTATAGCTAAAAGATGGAGGAGAATAGCTCAAGCAGTGAGCATATGCTCAGATTTTCTGGGTACTACAATCGCTTGACTCAAGTGGGAGTTAATCTTCCAGATAAGATAGTGATTGACAGAGTTCTCTAGTCACCATCACCAAGTTACTGGAACTTCGTGATGAACTATAGTATGCAAGGGATGACAAAAACGATTCTCGAGCTCTTCGTGATGCTGAAATCGATGAAGGTAGAAATCAAGAAAGAGCATCAAGTGTTGATAATTGACAAGACCACTAGTTTCAAGAAAAGGCAAAGGGAAAGAAAGGGAACTTCAAGCAGAATGGCAAGCAAGTTGTCACTCCCGCGAAGAAGCCCAAAGCTAGACCAAAGCCTGAAACTAAGTGCTTCTACTGCAAAGGAAATGGTCACTGCAAGTGGAAATGCCCTGAATTTTTGGTAGATAAGAAGGATGGCAAAGTGAACAAGGGTATATTTGATATACAAGTTATTGATGTGTACCTTACTAGTGTTTATAGTAGCCCCTGGGCATTTCATACTTGTTCGGTTGCTAAAGATTAGTAACTCAAAACAGGAGTTACAGAATAAACTGAGACTAGTTGAGGGTGAAGTGACGATGAGTGTTGGAAGTGGTTCCAAGATTGATATGATCATCATCGTACACTCCCTATACTTCCGGGATTAGTGTTGAACCTAAAATAAATGTTATTTGGTGTTTGTGTCGAGCATAAATATGATTGGATCATGTTTATTGCAATACGATTATTCATTTAAATCAAAGAATAATTGTTGTTCTATTTACATGAATAAAACCTTCTATGGTCATACACTCAATATAAATGGTTTATTGAATCTCGATCGTAGCGATACACATATTCATAATATTGAAGTCAAAAGATGAAAAGTTAATAATGTTAGTGCAACTTATTTGTGGCACTGCCGTTTAGGTCATATTGGTGTAAAGCGCATGAAGAAACTCCATGCTGATGGGCTTTTGGAATCACTTGATTATGAATCACTTGATGCTTGTGAACCATGCCTCATGGGCAAGATGACTAAGACTCCGTTCTCCGAAACAATGGAGCGAGCAACTGACTTATTGGAAATAATACATACTGATGTATGCGATCTGATGAGTGTTAAGGCTCACGGCAAGTATCGTTATTTCCTGACCTTCACAGATTATTTGAGAAGATATGGGTATATCTACTTAATGAAACATAAGTCTGAAACATTTGAAAAGTTCAAAGAATTCCAGAGTGAAGTGGAAAATTATCGTAACAAGAAAATAAAGTTTCTACAATCTGATCGCAGAGACGAATATTTGAGTTACGAGTTTGGTCTTCATTTGAAACAATGTGAAATAGTTTCGCAACTCATGCCACCTGGAACACCACAATGTAATGGTGTGTCCGAACGTCGTAATCGTACTTTACTAGATATGGTGTGATCTATGATGTATCTTACCGATTTACCACTATCGTTTTGGGGTTATGCGTTAGAGACAGCTGCATTCACTTTAAATAGGGCACCATCAAAATCCGTTGAGACAACGCCTTATGAACTGTGGTTTGGCAAGAAAACCAAGTTGTCGTTTCTTAAAGTTTGGGGCTAGGATGCTTATGTGAAAAAACTTCAACCTGATAAGCTCGAACCCAAATCGGAGAAATGTGTCTTCATAGGATACCCAAAGGAGACTATTGGGTACACCTTCTATCACAGATCTTAAGGCAAGATTTTTGTTGCTAAATTTGGATCCTTTCTAGAGAAGGAGTTTCTCTCGAAAGAAGTGAGTGGGAGGAAAGTAGAACTTGATGAGGTAACTGTACTTGCCCCCTTATTGGAAAGTAGTTCATCACATAAACCGGTTCCTGTGACGACTACACCAATTAGTGAGGAAGCTAATGATATTGATCATGAAACTTTAGGTCAAGTTACTACCGAACCTCGTAGGTCAACCAGAGTAAGATCTGCACCAGAGTGGTATGGTAATCCTATTCTGGAGGTCATGTTACTTGACCATGGTGAACCTACAAACTATGAGGAAGCAATGATGAGCCCAGATTCTGCAAAATGGCTTGAGGCCATGAAATCTAAGATGGGATCCATGTATGAGAACAAAGTATGGACTTTGGTTGACTTGCCCGATGATCGGCAAGCCATCGAAAATAAATGGATCTTCAAGAAGAAGACTGATGCTGATGGTAATATTACTGTCTACAAAGCTCGACTTGTTGCGAAAGGTTTTCAACAAGTTCAAGGGGTTGACTATGATGAGACTTTCTCACCCATAACGATGCTTAAGTCTGTCCGAATCATGTTAGAAATTGCCGCATTTTATGATTATGAAATATGGAAAATGGATGTCAAAACTACATTCCTGAATGGATTTCTAGAAGAAGAGTTGTATATGATGCAACTTGAAGGTTTTGTCGATCCAAAAGGTGCTAACAAAGTGTGCAAGCTCCAGCGATCCATTTATGGACTGGTGCAAGCATCTCGGAGTTGGAATAAACACTTTGATAGTGTGATCGAAGCATATGGTTTTATACAGACTTTTGGAGAAGCCTGTATTTACAAGAAAGTGAGTGGGACCTCTGTAGCATTTCTGATATTATATGTAGACGACATATTGTTGATTGGAAATGATATAGAATTTCTGAATAGCATAAAAGGATACTTGAATAAAAGTTTTTCAATGAAAGACCTCGGTGAAGCTGCTTATATATTGGGCATCAAGATCTATAGAGATAGATCAAGACGCTTAATTGGACTTTCACAAAGCACATACCTTGATAAAGTTTTGAAAAAGTTCAAAATGGATCAAGCAAAGAAAGGGTTCTTGCCTGTATTACAAGTTGTGAAGTTGAGCCAGACTCAATGCCCGGCCACCGCAAAAGATAAAGAGAAAATGAAAGATGTTGCCTATGCTTCAGCCATAGGCTCTATCATGTATGCAATGTTGTGTACCAGACCTGATGTATGCTTAGCAATAGGCTTAGCAGGGAGGTACCAAAGTAATCCAGGAGTGGATCACTGGACAGCGGTCAAGAATATCCTGAAATACCTGAAAAGGACTAAGGATATGTTTCTCATTTATGGCGGTGACAAAGAGCTAGTCGTAAATGGTTACGTCAATGCAAGCTTTGACATTGATTCGAATGATTCTAAATCGCAAACCGGATACGTGTTTATATTGAACGGTGGAGCTATCAGTTGGTGCAGTTCTAAACAAAGCGTCGTGGTGGGATCTACATGTGAAGCGGAGTACATAGATGCTTTAGAAGCAGCAAATGAAGGAGTCCGTATGAAGGAGTTCATATCCGATCTAGGTGTCATACCTAGTGCATCGGGTCCAATGAAAATCTTTTGTGACAATACTGGTGCAATTGCCTTGGCAAAGGAATCCATATTTCACAAGAGAACCAAGCACATCAGGAGACGCTTCAATTCCATCCGAGACCAAGTCCAGGAGGGAGACATAGAGATTTGCAAGATAAATACGGATCTGAATGTTGTAGACCCATTGACTAAGCCTCTTCCATGAGCAAAACATGATCAGCACCAAGGCTCCATGGGTGTTAGAATCATTACTGTGTAATCTAGATTATTGACTCTAGTGCAAGTGGGAGACTGAAGGAAATATGCCCTAGAGGCTATAATAAAGTTATTATTTATTTCCTTATATCATGATAAATGTTTATTATTCATGCTAGAATTGTATTAACCGGAAACATAATACATGTGTGAATACATAGACAAACATAGTGTCACTAGTATGCCTCTACTTGACTAGCTCGTTAATCAAAGATGGTTGAGTTTCCAAGCCATAGACATGAGTTTTCATTTGGTTAACGGGATCACATCATTAGGAGAATGATGTGATTGACTTGACCCGTTCCGTTAGCTTAGCACTTGATCGTTTAGTATGTTGCTATTGCTTTCTTCATGACTTATACATGTTCCTATGACTATGAGATTATGCAACTCTCGTTTACCGGAGGAACACTTTGTGTGCTACCAAACGTCACAACGTAACTGGGTGATTATAAAGGAGTTCTATAGGTGTCTCCGAAGGTACATGTTGAGTTGGCGTATTTCGAGATTATGATTTGTCACTCCGATTGTCGGAGAGGTATCTCTGGGCCCTCTCGTTAATGCACATCAATATAAGCCTTGCAAGAAATGTGACTAATGATTTAGTTGTGGGATGATGCATTACATAACGAGTAAAGAGACTTGCCGGTAACGAGATTGAACTAGGTATTGAGATACCGACGATCGAATCTCGGGCAAGTAACATATCAATGACAAAGGGAACAACGTATGTTGTTATGCGGTTTGACCGATAAAGATCTTCGTAGAATATGTAGGAGCCAATATGGGCATCCAGGTTCCGCTATTGGTTATTGACCGGAGACGTGTCTCGGTCATGTCTACATATTTCTCGAACCCGTAGGGTCCACACGCTTAAAGTTCGGTGACAATCGGTATTATGAGTTTTTGTGTTTTGATGTACCGAAGGTAGTTCAGAGTCCCGGATATGATCACGGACATGACGAGGAGTCTCAAAATGGTCGAGATGTAAAGATCGATATATTGGATGACTATGTTCGGACACCGGAATAGTTTTGGGTGGTTTCGGGCATATACCGGAGTACCGGGGGGTTACCGGAACCACCCGGGGGGTTAATGGGCCTCATGGGCCCTAAGTGGAGAAGAGGAGGGGCGGCCAGGGCAGGCCGCGCGCCCCCTCCCCCTCTAGTTTGAATAGGACAAGGAGGGGGGGCAGCGCCCCCCCTTTCCTTCATCTCCTCTCTCCCTTCCTTCCCCTCTCCTACTTGGACTAGGAAAGGAGGGAGTCCTACTCCCGGTGGGAGTAGGACTCCTCCCTGGCGTGCCTCCTCCTAGCCGGCCGCCCCCTCCCCCTTGATCCTTTATATACGGGGGCAGGGGGCACCTCTAGACACAACAATTGATCTCTTGATCTCTTAGCCGTGTGCGGTGCCCCCCTCCACCATATTCCACCTCGGTAATATCATAGAGGTGCTTAGGCGAAGCCCTGCATCGGTAGAATCATCAACACTGTCATCACGCCGTCGTGCTGACGGAACTCTCCCGCAAAGCTCTGCTGGATCTCACTCTGTGCATTTGAAAACCGAACCGAAAACCATACCGAAAATAAACCGAACCGAACTGATCTTATGGTTTTTGGTTTCAGTATGGTATGAACTTTTCATACCGATTGGAACTTTAGTTTTTATGGTATATACCAAAAAACCGAACGGTTAACCGAATAAACCAAAGTAAAAAATAAATTTATATTTCTTGAGATGAACAACCATAAAAGTTGTCATTTTTCTTGTACATGAGTTAAATTGACTACTAAGCACGTAAATTTTTCTTATAACATAGTCATTTTTCTCCTTCTAAAATGCTAAGCACGTCCATAACCATCAACAGATGAATCAAAGCATTCATATATACTTATATATGTAGTCATATACTATTTGTGTAAAATAGTGTGTGTTTTGAGTCATAAATTTGCAAATTATTATTATGTCATTTTCAAATTCGCGTCAACTTTGGTTTTTATGATATATACCGAAACCATACCAAAATAATTTGGTATATACCAAAACCGAACCGTATTTTATTTTCATACCATATTTACCGAAGTATTAATACTGTACAAACCGAAAAACCGTATAAACTGTACCATGTAAACCGAATAAACTGAACACACAGGGTGAGCTGGATCGGAGTTTGTGGGACGTCATCGAGCTGAACGTGCGCTGAACTCGGAGGTGCCGTACGTTTGGTACTTGATCGGTCGGATCGTGGAGACGTACGACTACATCAACCACGTTGTGCTAACGCTTTCGCTTTCGGTCTACGAGGGTACGTGGACAACACTCTCCCCTCTTGTTGCTATGCATCACCATGAT
This sequence comes from Triticum aestivum, assembly GCF_018294505.1. Lineage (NCBI taxonomy): Eukaryota > Viridiplantae > Streptophyta > Magnoliopsida > Poales > Poaceae > Triticum > Triticum aestivum. The sequence goes on from NC_057807.1 coordinate 511,782,526, forward strand.
ATTGCGTATGCGTAGGATTTTTTTGAAATTACTATGTTCACCAATAAACGGTACCATGCCCTCCAAGACCTAGAATGTGTGTGGAGTCTAAATTGTCGGTTGCCTTTTCTAACTCATCCAAGGAAAATATTTTAGGGCTCTGCATCACACTTTCATCAGATGAGATCGGTTGTTCCAGGACAAGACCTTTGTTTCTTCGAAATGCGCCTTTCGAACTCTACTTTTAATGCCTTGGTTCCACCTTCGGATCAACAAAGTTGAGACTAACACAATAAACAAAATCCCAATACCACAACTTAGTCCAATAATAACTCCTGAAAAAGTACACATACGTAATAGTTAAACACATAAATAGTTTTTTTTTCTGTAACTACTTTGCCATTATTTATGTGTTGCCGAAAACACTTTTGATTCCATTTTTTATAGATTCAGCGGACCAATGCCCAGGTCCTAGTTTTTTTTTTGTGGACGAATGCCCAGGTCCTAGTTGATGTTACAAATAAAAATAACCAAAGTTTGGCAGTGGGCTAGTGACAACTGATAAACCTCTCTACATTGCCGGCCAATGAAAATAAAACTACTATGTTGCTCTCACCAAAACATAAATATTTAAAGGATAAATAGCAAAGATCATTTTTCAGAATCTAAAATGGTTGTAATGTTATCATTGGTTATAAGACGAATAGAGCAAGTGGTAACTTCTGGAGGTTTACCTATCAATCCGTTGGTGCAAGAGTTTGTTTCCTTTGCAAAATTACCGCTAAAAGGACATAAACAATGGTATCCTCCAACTATGTTTTGGCAAGTTGCAGACTTAGGGCAGGGACTTGGACTATGCTCACATTCATTGACATCTGCAGTTAAAATTCAAAAAAAACTAATCCCAAGTGAGACTTTCGAGGTAAGATAAGAAAGATATGGAGATTGGGGTATTAGTAGATAACTATAAAATACCACTTGATCTAGGCTTCTTATTTATTCTAAGAAATGAGTTGCAATTCTACTTGAATGAATATCAGTCAACATGAAAAGTTACAAACAAAGGTATACGTACCATTTTTCAATCAATGATGGAACTGAAATGGCATTCAAGATGCATAAAGTTTCTTTGTAGCTCAGGCTACATGGAACCTCTTATCCTCAACCCTTCAGCCTTGCTTTGAGATCCGTACTCTTCAACTAACTTACAACAAGCAGATTTCTCTTTTTTGTTTCTCTAAAATGAAACAATATATGAACTTCAAACTTTGCAGATCGAACAAACATTAGAACATCAATGTGTGAAAAAACTTTCAGATTTTTTGGTCTGATATAAATATAGAAAATGAGATTTTGTTGGACTAAAAATATTATTTTAAACATTTAAAATGCATGAAAAAATCTGAAAGTTTTTTCACAGATTGAAGTTAGAATGTATTGTTGTTCTGCAAAATTTGAAGTTTATATGTTGTGTCGTTTGAGAGAAACAATAAAGACAAATGTGTCTGCATGGATCACGATGCATAAATGGATGGCAAAGATAAGGGGTACCATGTAGCCTGAGCTACAGAAAACCGCACTCCTTCAAGATGCAAGACAAGTATAATGAAACAAACTAACAATTTGATCAACATCAGATAGAAAAAAGCGAGTACAAGACTTGAGTATGACGGTTTGTTCTCCGTTTAATGTTTCTTTTATGGTTCGTTTTTTTAAATCCAACAACATATTCATCTACTATTACATAAGTACTCAATTCTCAAGAGACAAAACTCACATATTATGACCCTTGCTTTGCATTTATCTATTCGGATATATTTTTTGCATGCATATATGAGAGGAGAAATGCTACACATGAAAATTCATACAGATCTAGGTGGGGGCTTGCCTGTGCATCCATTGGAGAGGTAAGGATTTCCTTGGTATCCGCTAGAGCAGTTGCATAGATACCCTAAGCCATTGGGTGAATCCACGCACACTGTGCTTCTAGTCCGACATGCATAGGAAGACATGTTTCTGCTCGCCACCTCACACTTTACATTTCCAATTGCCCAGTCAAGCACCATCGGTTTCCGCCCTTTGTAGGTATCATTGAACCTTGTCGTGGTTATATACTCAGAGTTGAAAACAAAATTCTCCGCTTCCACCACCATGGAGTAGGCGCATGGGTTGAAGTGCCAACTAGTCGTACTGTTGAGGTAGCCGACATCATAGAATACGACATGGTAGCTTGTTAATGCCTTGGTAATGGTGTTTTGGCAGCAGCCTATGCCAACGCACGAGCCATTTGCCAGTTCGTCCGGGCTCCAACACACAATTACACACCCTGCTACGTACCTCGATTTGCCTGTGTAAATGTATCCCATTGAGTTGCAACCAATGCTTATGAACTTGTTCTGCACGTCCGAGAACCGATATGGCCATGCTAAGTAAAAATCCCAAGGGAGCAAATCCATTTTTTCTGTACTAGAATTGTAGCAATATGATGGGATGGTCATTAAAACTCTGGATTGACCACGGGATGCTGAAATGTTTAGAACCTCCTGTTCATGAATGAATGGCCTCTCAATTCCATCAACAGTCCTGCTGCAGTTGACCTCAAACCTTTGTTCGATGGCACAACCAATACCAATGCCAAATGGGTAGGGAATCTCAATGTCACCGCAATGTGTTCTGCATCTGTGGTTAGGTTGCGCCAATGACATAGATGTGAGGTTCAACAGGATTATAACAGCGCCGAGCAGTATCATCGAGGCCATATTAATTCTCTGAAATTGGCGTCACCAAATTAAGTGTCTGTTGTGCTGAAGGAGAACAGAAAACATCTTGAAAAAACTTTGATTTTATCACTTTTTAAATGGCCGGTAGGTTGAAAGTTTCAATTCCTATGTATGTTCTTGTTTAACTTTTATATATGCTAAAGAAACAACAACCTGAAAAATAAGAACAAGGTTGAATGAATGGGTTTCAATATTTGTATCAAAGGGCAGTAATCTTGCAAATAAAATGGCATGTTAAATTTCTGGTCAGTCCGTCCGATTCATATTAATTCACGCAGCTTTAGTACAATGTTAGTACAAAATTATACTAAAGCAACATCAATTAATATGGATTGGAGGGAGTATTACTTTTTGACACTAGACAAAGCATATATTATATTGGAAGATCTCTTCATATTTCATTTATATGTTCAATGATGCATCTTGCTTTTGGGTTGTTGTGCGTCCCTTTCGTCCAAAATATATGGTGCCTTGTGTGGAACGATGAATTAGTTTTTCCCTAGTTTCTAAAAGATCCATGACATGTGAATTACCAGTGTTGTAAAAAAAAGTGCCATCAGAATCACAACATCAAAATTATCAAGCCAACCCAAAACGTGAACTACTAATGTTGGAACCAGACATATATCATGTTTTGGACAGACACAAAGCACATATTAGAAGGTGTCTTCATATTTATCTCTCAATTTCTATTTTTTTCATGGAGCCTTGTTGGGGGTGGGGCAGGAGGCCTTACCTCGACCGGGGTCACTCGGGACGACATCATCGCTTTTGGAGGGATTTCGGACCCTGTTTCCGGTGGTCGACGGATGAGTTGTCGCCTCCAGGATCAGCCGGATGTTGATGACATGTAGCTACGATGCGCCATGCAGACGACCAAGCTTCATGATATTGAGGTCACTACTGGTATGTCAGTAAACACTTCCAATTCAATCTTGCATTTTTCTAATGATGAGATTATTCATAACGCAAATCGGTTGGGGGTTTCTCTAGGTAGTAACGATGATGAAGTTTCTAAGTCCGTTAATGATCTCTTGGATCTTGAAGTGGAGCACGCTTTAGAGATGATTAGAAACCCATCGGCTGTTAAACCTATGAACGATTCTGATGTAGATGCTTTGGGGGTCAATGTGCTTGATAGCTTTTGTGCGGATCTGGCACCCTCTCTTCCTGAGAATAAGGAGGATGACTACTTTACTTCCCCAAGGGATTCCACTATTGCTGATTCCCAGGTGGATGTGTCCACGGAGCTCGGTCGCGAGGACCGGGTAGAGGAACAAAACAAACCGAAACGCAAGTGGAATCATAGGATTTATCCGGCGTCGGCAGTGCGTAAATGTGCTAGGATCTGAACCACTAAAAAATTTCATGATGAAATATGAAAGGAATTTTTGGAATACTAGAGGTCTTAAGGACTTGGCTAAAAGAAGGTTTCTAGCTGATGCTTCTATAGATCACAAGTTGGATTTTATTGCCCTGTCAGAAACTGGAAGGGACAATTTCACCCCCCCCCAGTTCCATAGTACTTTGTCGGGAGGGTTGACTTTGATTGGCATTGTCTACCTCCAAGAGGAAGATCTGGTGGGATTTTGCTTGGGGTTAAATGCGGTTCTTTGGAAGTTAGGAATGTGGTTATGTGAGACTTTGTGGTTAAGTTTCGGGTTCGGTCAAAGGCCGATGGGTTTAATTGGGCTCTGGTGGCGGTATATGGTGCCGCGCAACCTGAACTCAATCTAGACTTTTTGGCGGATTTAGTCCATATTTGTGGTAACAAGAAGCTCTCAATCCTGATTGGGGGTGATTTTGACATTATCCGTAGACGGGAGGAAAAAAACAATGATAACTTTGACGGCATATGGTCGTTTATGTTTAATACAATTATTGAAAGCTTAGACCTTCGAGAGATTGAGCTTTCTGGTAGAAAGTTCACTTGGGCCAACACATTACCGGTCCCGACCTTTGAGAAGCTAGACCGGGTCCTAGCAAGCGTCGAATGGGAACAAAAGTTTCCCCTAGTGATGGTCCAAGCGCTCTCTCGCGCAATCTCCGATCATACCCCCTTTGTTTGGTTGACTTGGGAGAGGCAACACATGTGGGGAACAAGAGTGTGTTTTCTTTCAAATCAGCGTGGTTTGAAAGAGAAGGGTTTCTGGATCTAATAGCAAGAGAATGGGCTAAAGATTCAGGAGGGAGAACGAATGTTGAGCATTGGCAAAATAAAATCAGACATTTGAGGCAATTCTTGCGGGGTTGGGCTAAACATCTTAGTGGGATATATAAGGCTGAGAAGGAAAGGCTCCTTTTTCTTATGCAATCCCTATATTTAAAAGCCGAGTCCTCCATCTTAGATACCAGATAGCTGGAAATTAAAGCGGAGGCGGAGTTAAGATTGAAAGAACTGCTCTGTGAGGAGGAATTGAAGTGGGCCCTGTGAGCTAAAGTTTGCAAAATCGTCCAAGGGGATGATAACACACAATTCTTCCACATGATTGTGAATGGCAAGCACCGAAAGAAGAGAATCTTTCAACTTGAGCAAGATGAGGGAATGATTTTAGGGCAGAAGAACCTAAAGGCATATATCACCAATTACTACAAGCAACTGTTTGGGCCTCATGAGGACAATTTTGTTTCTTTGGATGAGTCAAGGGTTGAGGATGTTCCTCAGCTTGTAGTTGATGAGAACGATATTTTGACAGCCCCATTTTTGGAGAAAGAGGTGTTTGAAGCAATTCCCCAAATGAAAAATAATAAAGCTCCAGGACTGGATGGTTTTCCGGCGGAGTTTTATAAAAAGTGTTGGCACATCATTAAGGGGGACTTGCTTTCGATGTTCCAGGATCTTTTCTTGGGATAGTTGCAGTTGTTTCACTTGAATTTTGGTACTATCACTCTGCTTCCTAAGAAAACAGAGGCTGTGAGGATTGAGTAATTTAGGCCGATCTGTCTTATTAATGTTAGCTTTAAAATCTTCACCAAAGTTGGGACTAATAGGCTTACACAGATTGCGCATTCTGTGGTATAGCCGTCCCAAACTGCTTTCATGCTAGACAGAAACATCCTAGAAGGGGTTGTGGTTTTGCATGAAATGCTCCATGAAATCCACACGAAAAAACTAGATGGGGTGGTTTTCAAAATGGATTTTGATAAAGCGTACGACAAGGTAAAATGGCCATTTCTTCAGCAGGCTTTGCGTATGAAAGGATTCGATCAGGCCTGGAGGGACCAGGTAGATTCGTTCACCCAAAAAGGGAGTGTTGGAATCAGGGTTAATGATGACATAGTGTAAGGGCATATTTATCCCCAAGATGTTTTGGTGATTGATGACAATGCTTGTGCGGACTAATCGTGTGCGTTAATTTCTTTCAGAGATTCATCCATTGGCACGAGACGATTTCCTCCCCTCGGTGTTGTTTTCAAGACGGTGTAGCTCCTTTGTTTCGTTGTTGGTGGACTAGTTTCGTAGGAGTCACCGTACTATCAAGAGGGGATCCGCTTTGGTAAGACTTGGGTGGAATCACACGTACACATCCTTATCTCACCCGTCGTCTTTCCTTCCGCCTCATTGGAGCTGTCTTTCTTCCCCTGAGTATGCCTCATCCTGCCCCAGCGGTAGTACCGCTCCCAGAGTGGTAGTACCGCTCTCGAGCGGTAGTACCACTTGTGGTGCTCTGCCGTAGTACCGCTGTGCGTCAGGGCTACTACCGCCTCGATTCTCGAACGAAGTTTTTCGTGTCGGGTTTTGCGGCACTAAGGGCGGTAGTAGTGGTGGTAGTACCGCTCCAAGCGGTAGTACCGCGCCTACCCCCACGGTAGTACCGCCCTGGGACCAGGGCTCTGTCTGCGCGGCAGTACCGCTGGGTAGGAGCGGTAGTACCACCCTTCTCTAGCGGTAGTACCGCCCTGGGGTCAGGGCCCTGTCAGCGCGGCAGTACCGCTGGGTTTGTGCGGTAGTACCGTCCTGACCGGTAGTACCACCCTTCCCTAGCGGTAGTACCGCTTTGTGCGGGGCTGCTCAGTGGAATAACGGTTGGTTTGAGCCCCCCACTATATAAAGGGGTCTTCTTCCCCAAAGTTGACCTACCTCTTTCCCCCAAAGCTCCATTGTTGCTCCAAGCTTCATTTTCGCTCGATCTCTCTCCCTATCCAATCAAACTTGTTGATTTGCTCGGGATTGGTTGAGAAGGCCCAGATCTACACTTCCACCAAGAGAAATTTGATTCCCCCCAATTATCCCTAGCGGATCTTGTTACTCTTGGGTGTTGAGCACCCTAGATGGTTGAGGTCACCTCGAAGCCATACTCCATTGTGGTGAAGCTTCGTGGTGTTGTTGGGAAAGCTTCGTGGTGTTGTTGGGAGCCTCCAAGTGTTGTGGAGATAGCCCCAATCTTGTTTGTAAAGGTCCGGTTGCCGCCTTCAAGGGCTCCAATAGTGGAATCACGGCATCTCGCATTGTGTGAGGGCGTGAGGAGATTACGGTGGCCCTAGTGGCTTCTTGGGGAGCATTGTGCCTCCACACCGCTCTAACATACTTCCCTTTAAAAGGAAGGAACTTTGGTAACACATCCTCGTCTCCACCGGCTCCACTCTTGGTTATCTTGTCCCTTCTTTTGCAAGCTTACTTGAGTTATATCCATTGCTTGCTTGTGTGCTTATTGTCTTTGCATCATATAGGTTGTCCACGTAGTTGCACATCTAGACAACCTATTTCATTGCAAGGTTTAAATTGTTAAAGAAAAGTCTAAAAATTGTTAGTTGCCTATTCACCCTCCTCCTCTAGTCAACCATATAGATCCTTTCAATTGGTATCAGAGCCTCATCTCTTTATTAAGGACTTTGCCGTCCGAAGAGTATGGTTGACACCCACGACGGTGCGGAGGAGCACTCTGGTGTGAATCCCATCTCGTCCACGGCCGAAGGGGGAGCCTCGGTCTCTCATGAGGAATTCAATGTGGCTTTAGACACATTGAAAACCTCCATGACGGCCGAGGTTAAAAGCATGTTTTCTGATTTCCTAGACGGACTTAAACTATCTACCTCGCCGATGAAAGTGGGTGATCCCACTAACAAGGTGACGGATGCTACCTCCGACAAGGGGGAAGCTAACAGTGAAAAGAGTCTGTCTACTAGTGGTAGAAATGGCACCGGCATCTTTGCCAATGTGGAACCCCCAGTGTATAGAGGACCGATCCCCTCTACTCATTTGAATCATGCCGGTCCTCCTCCTAAATATGTGAAAAATGAAGATTTTGACTCTTGGGTTTATCGCTTCAAGCGTCACTTAAAACATGTGAACACTAAGCTTTGGAGAATTATTGAAGAAGGTTTCTATCCTCATGATCCAAGAAACTTCACCCCTCGAGAAGAAGTGGACAATCAATTCAATGAGAGTGCTCTCTTCATCATCCAAGATGCAATCCTTCCCGAAGATCTCCCTCATCTTCGACCTCATGTCATGGCTAAAGAAGCATGGAAATGTGTTGAGTCTCTCTATTGAGGAAGTGCTAGCATTCAACGCTCCAACTATGAAGTGGTGCAAGATGAAGCCGATGAGTTTGCAATGAAAGAGGATGAAGAACCTCGTGAGCTCTTTCGAAGAGTGACCAAACTCGCGATCGCACTCCGAGATCATGGGAGCAAGGACACGGATGACAACTGGATCAAGCACAAGTTTCTCAAGGCCATGATGCCCTACAACAAGGCCATGTCCTCCGTCATTCGCCAAAGACCGGACTTCCACTCCATGACCTCAGGTGAAGTGTTGGATGAGTTTGTTGCAATGAGCATCTTGGACAAGACCGCCGATAATGCGGTGCTCCGTTCTCAAAGGGCAAAGAAGCCCAATCTTGCCTTGAAGGCCAAGGTTAGTGTGGAAGAAGAAGAAGAAGAGGAAGATGAGGAGAGCAACCCCGAGGACACGAAGTATGATTATCATGAGCACATGGCTCTTGCCTCAAGACAATTTTGGAGTAAGAAGAATACAAGACCCAACTTCAACAAGAACAACTCAAGTGGCCTCATGGGGAAGCAACGAGTTAGAACTTGTTTCAACTGTGGCAATGTTAGCCATTTTGTTGCGGATTGTCCTTACGAGAAGCGGGAAGACAATGGTGGCAAGTTCATCCGGAAAGACAAAGCCAAGTCCTTCGCCAACAAGAACAACTTCACCAAGAAGATTCCTTCTCGCGGGTTGGTGGTTCAAGAAGAATACCGTGAGGACGACAATGATGATGAAGATGGTGAAACAATGGCCATGGCATCCATTGCCATTGTCACAACTCCCCGGGTGTCTCTCTTCGATGCACCTAACGAGAACATCACCGCCAAGTGCCTCATGGCTAAGGCCACCAACAAGGTAACCCCCAATATCAAAACCACCATTATTCCTAACCCTCCTTCAACGGATGACTTTGATAATGGTAAGAGGTCTAATGAGGAGATTAATGAATTTGAGTCCTTCATGAGTAAGCTCAAGGGCAAATCCAAGAAGCACTTCGTTGCTCTCTTGGAACAACTTGGTGAAGCCAATGACATGATAGAGGCTCACGAAGAAACCATCTCTAAGATGGAAGGTCATAGTTGTGATTACGCCGATGAGATATCGGATCTATCGAATGATCTTGCTAAGGAGCGTGGGCATCATTTGGCTCTTGAGGAGTCACACAACGATGACCATGCCAAATTAAAGAAAGATCTTGATCATGCTCTTGTTGTGTCTCATGTTCCAACTTCCGAGAAGTCTAAACTTGGGGTTGATCATGCTAGACTCAAGGAGGAGTTTGATGTACTTGACAAGGCCCATAAGGTCTTGAAAGGTGCTCATGCAAATCTCAAGGAGTCTCATGCTCAACTCCAAGTTAAGCTTACCATGGAAAAGGCCACATTTCCTCACATGGTCTTAATTGATAATGCAAATGCTACTAACGCATGTTGTGAGCATGTGCATCTTGTGGAGGAGAATGCCAAGTTGAAGGAACAACTCGAGAAAGGTCTTGTGTCATGCATACAAGGCGAGAAGAACCTAAATGACCTTTTAAGCAATCAAAAGGAAGTTGTGGGCAAGGAGGGAGTTGGTTTTACGCCCAAGTCCAAGAACAAGAAGAAGAACAAGGAGAAGAATAACAAGACCAATCGACCTCCCCCGCTCAAGCAAACTTTTGTGAAGGAGGGAGAGGGTGCTCCTAAGAAGAAGAATGACAATGCGAAGAGTGGTGATGCCAAAGAGAGCAAAGCCATCTCTCCCAACAAAGACGGTGACTTTAACCCTTCTTATGTGTTGTGTCGTGCTAGTGATGGGCATGTTTATGCTAAATTTGTTGGTTCTTCTTATGAGTACATTGAATGGTCTATTTGGGTTCCTAAGACCCTTGTTACTAACATCAAAGGACCCATTACTCAATGGGTACCTAAAACCAAGCATTGATATCTTGTAGGTGTTTGCTTCCGGTGGGGGATCATGGTTGCTCGATAGTGGAGCAACAAATCATATGACCAGGAGCAAGGACTTGGTGGTGGACGTGCACAAGATCCCATCTATGCCCACCAATGTTGAATGGGGTGATGCCTCACATTCTAAGGTATTGGGTCTTGGCAAGGTTGTCATTTCTCATGATCTAACGATCGAGAAAGTCATGCTTGTTGAGTCCCTTGCGTTCAATTTACTTTCCGTTCGTCAACTCTGAAAGTGCAATCATGCCCTTAATCATATTTTGATGTTGATGACAACACATATGCTCGGGACTAATCATGTTTATCAAGTATATCTCAGGATTATGTTCCAAAGACCGTGTGCATGGATCATGACTAGGACAAAAGCATATAACTCAAGAATGGAGATACAAGATGTTGACTTCATTTATGGTTTGTTCTTGAGTATAGGGATCCCGCACTATTAAGAGGGGATCGATGGATCTGTGAAAAACTTGCTCAAAAGTTGCTATCTATATACCTTGCCTTCGGACGTCCGGTGTTCTACGGACGTCCGGTCCTTCCTGATTACCCGGACGTCCGGACACTAGTGGTAGATCCACTTGAGGTTGGAGACTCCTAGGCGGTAGGAGTCATCCGGAGAGGAATCGAACTTTGTGATTACCCTCGGAAAAGTTTGTGAGGCTTTGGAGACCACCCCAAGGTCTACCACTAGTGGTTGAGAAACGCCTCCGTGGTGTTGTCTCAAAGGGAGAATAGGGTGAGCCTTCATGGCGTTGGTGTGCCTTCGTGGTAACATCCATCCCTCTAATGGTGACTAGCTTCCCTCCAAGGAAGTGAACATCGGCTTACATCCTCGTCTCCCGGAGTTGCGGTTATTCCTAACCTTAACTCTTTACTTGTGGTTACTTGTCTCTTTACACTTGCGTACATTATATTGTGCTTGCCTACTTACGTGTTTGTGTTATTTGCTTAGTACTTTGTGCTCACGTGCAATTGTTAGGCTCATCTTCATATTCCGCATTATTGCCTAAAAATTGCCAAGTAATAATTAAAATTTGTAATTGTACCTATTCACCCCCCCTCTAGGTCCATCTCGATCCTTTCAATTGGTATCAGAGCCTCATGCTCTATTCTTGTGGCTTAACCGCCCTAGAGCGAGATGAACCCAGATGGGACTCCCCTGGTTGTAGATCCTAAGGATAAAGGCGAGGCTTCTTCTGAATTTAAGTCCTTCACGTCTCAGGATCTAGAACAGGCCCTTGCTAAGCAAAAAGAGGAGCATGATGCTTCTCTTGAGGCCTTGGTCCAACTGAGATTATCCACGTTGTCCGCGGTGCTTGCACCACACTCAAGTGGTGTGAGTCCGAGGCCAACTATGCCTACTTCATCACTTGGTCAACAACCTCCTAGCAATGAACACACCAGTGTTCCTTGGCTTTATGCAAGACCTCAGGTTAAGAAACCAAGATATAACCCTCAAGGCAAACCTCCTTTACTTACTGCTACTGTCGATTTTGCATTGTGGAAAGTTGCTATGCAAGATCATCTTCGACATGGAAACGATGAGATGCTGGAGATTATAGAGTATGGCTATCATGTGGTTGATCCAAAGAACCCCACACCAAGAGAAATATATGACAAGAACCTCAATGACACGGCAATCATGTGTATAAGGAGAGGTATGGATGAAAAGCAAAGGAGACCGTTCATACACATCAAAAGTGCCAAGGAACTATGGGAAAGTATTATACGATCCAGGACTGGCACTTCTACCCTCCGGAGTGCTCAATATTAAATTGCCAAGGGGCAATTGCAAAATTTTTGTATGGAAAAAGGTGAAACCCCCAATCAACTCCTTGAGTGTCTCATGACTCTCACTGCGGATATTGAGTCATGTGAGTGTGACAAGACACAAGATGGATTCAATATGACTAAGAGGTTTCTTGTGGATAAGTTGCTTCATGCTCTTGCTCCATATCATCATCAAATGGTGTGGGACATAAGACAACACCATACCTTCAAGGAAATGACTACAGATGACATCATATCCACCTTCCAACTATTTGAAGAGTCAAAGGCCAATGCCACAAAACATCTTGCCATGCATGGTTCCCCATCATCAAAAATCAATCTTGCATTGAAGGCCAAGCAAGTATGTGAAGATGAGAAAAGTGAAGGAGAAGAAGAAGATGAGGAGGATGAAGATGGTAATGAGATTGACTCCGACGAGGGCCCTTCGTATGAAGACATGGCTCTTTTTGTCAAGAAGTTTAGCGCCGGAAAATTCAAGGGAAGATTTCAAAAGAAGAAAGTGAGAAAATGCTACAACTGTGAAGAAACCAGTCACTTCTCCAACGAGTGCCCTTATGAGAAGAGAGAAGATAAACCAAGGTTTCCCAAGACCTTTCCCAAGAAGAAGTTGCCAAATCCTTTGAACTCCAAGCTCAAGAAGAGAGATGGAATGGCAATGGTTGCTCAAGAAGAATCTGATCCGGATGATGTTAGTGGTGTTGCCGGAGTTGCTCAAGACTCTCAAAACACGTTGAGGTTAGTAAACAAGAGTGGTGACGTGGTCACCTACAACTACATGAAAGATTACAAGGGCAACGCTCACAAGTGCCTAATGGCAAAGGCCATGGTTGAAGAAGGAGAGGACCAAAGCTCTTCTGACAAGGTCAAGGTAACTCCACGATCAAATCCTCCTCTTTTCACACCTTCTACTCCTAGTGATGAGTACCTTGATGCGGAGGATAGCTATGAGGATGACGATCTAGATGATCCTATGATTGCTAAACTTAATAAGTTCATGTGCTCCCTCAAAGGAAAGAAACTCACTATGTTTCATATGCTTATGGAGATGGTGAGTAAGCACACCATCACCATTAAGGAACTCGAAACCCTCGTCACCGAGGAAAAGGAAAAGTGTGAAATCCTTGTGCGGAAAGTCCAATATGAGGAAGCACGAAATGATGAACTATGCTTAAAAATTGGTGCAAACATTGATGTTCACACTAATGATCTTGCCTCCTTGAAAAAGGCTATTGACTCTTGTGAAGAGTTAATGAATGATAAAATCAAGCTTGTGAAGTCTCATGCTTCTCTATCTAAGGATTGTGAGCTTCTATCCGTGTCCCTCAAGACTAAGGAAGGAGAGCTCACCGTTCTTAGAAAGAGTTTTGAGACGCTCAAACTTACTTATCTTGAAACTTTAGCCAAGGCTTACTCTTCCCCTATTATAAATGTTGATGCTTGTGCTACTAACTCTAGTAGTGATCTAGCATCTATTCTTGAGGAAAATCGTTTTCTCAAGGCTCAAATTGAGAAAGGTCTCATGACATGTGCTCAAGGGCAAAAGAATCTTGATGAGATTTTGAGCCAACACAATGAGGTGTTTGCCAAAGAGGGACTTGGGTTCGACCCTAGCACAAGCAAGAAGAAGATGTCCTCCCAAAAGTGCACAACTCCTCTAAACGAAACTTTTGTAAGAGAAGGGCACAAGGAGAAAGGTAAGGTTGTGAGTGGGAAGGCCACAAGGGGCATGCCCACTCTCAACAAGCCTAAAGAGTTCATGCCTCCTTCCTATGTACTTTGTAAGACTAAGGATGGAGAAGTCTTTGCAAAATTTGTTGGTCCTTGAAATGCATTCCGTTTCTATGCTATTTGGGTCCCTAAGACCCTTGTAACTAACTTGAGAGGTCCCATTGCAAAATGGGTGCCTAACCAAGTCCTAATTGTGTGTAGGTAAGCTTCTCCGGCGGAGTGAAATGGGTGATTGATAGTGGATGTACAAATCATATGACCGGAGATAGCAAATTGCTCTACGATTTCATGGAAGCTATTCAACCATTCATGAGCATTATGTTTGGTGGAGGTTCAAAAGGACAGGTACTCGGATTGGGCAAGGTGGCTATCACCAACGACATGTATCTTGCAAATGTTATGCTTGTCCAATCCCTTAAATATCACTTGCTTTCTGTTCGCCAATTGGCTTCTGTTGGTTATGATACACTCTTTGAACTAA